>NW_027507903.1:688411234-688473734 GCF_037356315.1 Lithobates pipiens | reverse complement strand
CTTGAAGCCCTACAGCCGGAAAACCACAACATGATGACAAATCCACAAAATGAGGCCAGAAGGGGGCCCTGATCACAGAAATAGAGGACTGGCTGCTCCCTCTGGGACACTTTGGTGAGGGTCGTGTACTTATCGCTCTACAGCAATGTCTGGGGAGAGACTGAATCTTTGTGATTGGGTCTCCTTCCTGAATCTGGGGTGGTCAGTGCTCTACAGTAATGTCTAGTGGGAGACTGAAGCTCGGTGGGTCTCCTTCCTCAATCTGGTGTGGTCAGTGCTCTACAGCAATGTCTGGTTAGAGACAAGCTCTGTGGGTGGGTCTTCCTCAATTTTGGGTGGTCAGTGCTCTACAGTAATGTCTGGTGAGAGACTGAAGCTCTGTGGGTGGGTCTCCTTCCTGAATCTGGGGTGGTAAGTGCTCTACAGCAATGTCTGGTGAGAGACGAAATCTCTGTGGGTGGGTCTCCTTCCTGAATCTGGGGTGGTCAGTGCTCTACAGCAATGTCTAGTTAAAGACAAGCTCTGTGGGTGGGTCTCCTTCCTGAATCTGGGTTGGTCAGTGCTCTACAGCAATGTCTGGTGAGAGAGGGAATCTCAGTGGGTGGGTCTCCTTCCTGAATCTGGGGTGGTCAGTGCTCTATAGCAATGTCTGGTGAGAGACGGAATCTCAGTGGGTGGGTCTCCTTCCTGAATCTGGGGTGGTCAGTGCTCTACAGCAATGTCTATTTAGAGACAAGCTCAGTGGGTGGGTCTCCTTCCTTAATCTGGTGTGGTCAGTGCTCTACAGCAATGTCTATTTAGAGACAAGCTCTGTGGGTGGGTCTCCTTAATCAATTTGGGGTGGTCAGTGCTCTACAGCAATGTCTGGTGAGAGACGAAATCTCAGTGGGTGGGTCTCCTTCCTGAATCTGGGGTGGTCAGTGCTCTACAGCAATGTCTAGTTAGAGACAAGCTCTGTGGGTGGGTCTTCTTCCTCAATTTGGGGTGGTTGGTGCTATACAGCAATATCTAGTTAGAGACAAGCTCTGTGGGTGGGTCTCCTTCCTGAATCTGGGTTGGTCAGTGCTCTACAGCAATGTCTGGTGAGAGACGGAATCTCAGTGTGTGGGTCTTCTTACTGAATCTGGGGTGGTCAGTGCTCTAGAGCAATGTCTATTTAGAGACAAGCTCTGTGGGTGGGTCTCCTTCCTCAATTTGGGATGGTCAGTGCTCTACAGCAATGTCTGGTGAGAGACGGAATCTCTGTGGGTGGGTTTCCTTCCTGAATCTGGGGTGGTCAGTGCTCTACAGCAATGTCTGGTGAGAGACGGAATCTCAGTGGGTGGGTCTCCTTCCTGAATCTGGGGTGGTCACTGCTCTAGAGCAATGTCTAGTTAGAGACAAGCTCTGTGGTTGGGTCTTCTTCCTGAATCTGGTGTGGTCGGTGCTCTACAGCAATGTCTAGTTAGAGACAAGCTCTGTGGGTGGGTCTCCTTCCTCAATTTGGGATGGTCAGTGCTCTACAGCAATGTCTGGTGAGAGACGCAATCTCTGTGGGTGGGTCTCCTTCCTGAATCTGGGGTGGTCAGTGCTCTACAGCAATGTCTGGTGAGAGACGGAATCTCAGTGGGTGGGTCTTCTTCCTGAATCTGGTGTGGTCGGTGCTCTACAGCAATGTCTAGTTAGAGACAAGCTCTGTGGGTGGGTCTCCTTCCTCAATTTGGGATGGTCAGTGCTCTACAGCAATGTCTGGTGAGAGACGGAATCTCTGTGGGTGGGTCTCCTTCCTGAATCTGGAGTGGTCAGTGCTCTACAGCAATGTCTAGTTAGAGATGGAATCTCTGTGGGTGGGTCTCCTTCCTGAATCTGGTGTGGTCGGTGCTCTACAGCAATGTCTAGTTAGAGACAAGCTCCGTGGGTGGGTCTCCTTCCTGAATCTGGGTTGGTCAGTGCTCTACAGTAATGTCTGGTAAAAGACGGAATCTCAGTGTGTGGGTGTGGGTCTTCTTCCTGAATCTGGGGTGGTCAGTGCTCTACAGCAATGTCTAGTTAGAGACAAGCTCTGTGGGTGGGTCTCCTTCCTGAATCTGGGTTGGTCAGTGCTCTACAGTAATGTCTGGTGAGAGACGGAATCTCAGTGGGTGGGTCTCCTTCCTGAATCTGGGGTGGTCAGTGCTCTAGAGCAATGTCTATTTAGAGACAAGCTCTGTGGGTGGGTCTCCTTCCTCAATTTGGGATGGTCAGTGCTCTACAGCAATGTCTGGTGAGAGACGGAATCTCAGTGGGTGGGTCTCCTTCCTGAATCTGGGGTGGTCAGTGCTCTACAGCAATGTCTGGTGAGAGACGGAATCTCTGTAGGTGGGTCTCCTTCCTGAATCTGGGGTGGTCAGTGCTCTACAGTAATGTCTGGTGAGAGACGGAATCTCAGTGGGTGGGTCTCCTTCCTGAATCTGGGGTGGTCAGTGCTCTACAGCAATGTCTAGTTAGAGACAAGCTCTGTGGGTGGGTCTCCTTCCTCAATTTGGGATGGTCAGTGCTCTACAGCAATGTCTGGTGAGAGACGGAATCTCAGTGGGTGGGTCTCCTTCCTGAATCTGGGGTGGTCAGTGCTCTAGAGCAATATCTAGTTAGAGACAAGCTCTGTGGTTGGGTCTTCTTCCTGAATCTGGTGTGGTCGGTGCTCTACAGCAATGTCTAGTTAGAGACAAGCTCCGTGGGTGGGTCTCCTTCCTGAATCTGGGTTGGTCAGTGCTCTACAGTAATGTCTGGTAAAAGACGGAATCTCAGTGTGTGGGTCTTCTTCCTGAATCTGGGGTGGTCAGTGCTCTACAGCAATGTCTGGTGAGAGACGGAATCTCAGTGGGTGGGTCTCCTTCCTGAATCTGGGGTGGTCGGTGCTCTACAGCAATGTCTAGTTAGAGACAAGCTCTGTGGTTGGGTCTCCTTCCTGAATCTGGGTTGGTCAGTGCTCTACAGTAATGTCTGGTAAAAGACGGAATCTCAGTGTGTGGGTCTTCTTCCTGAATCTGGGGTGGTCAGTGCTCTACAGCAATGTCTAGTTAGAGACAAGCTCCGTGGGTGGGTCTCCTTCCTGAATCTGGGGTGGTCAGTGCTCTACAGCAATGTCTGGTGAGAGACGGAATCTCTGTGGGTGGGTATCCTTCCTGAATCTGGGGTGGTCAGTGCTCTACAGCAATGTCTAGTTAGAGACAAGCTCTGTGGGTGGGTCTCCTTCCTCAATCTGGGGTGGTCAGTGCTCTACAGCAATGTCTAGTTAGAGATGGAAGCTCTGTGGGTGGGTCTCCTTCCTCAATCTGGGGTGGTCAGTGCTCTACAGCAATGTCTGGTGAGAGACGGAATGTCAGTGGGTGGGTCTCCTTCCTGAATCTGGGGTGGTCAGTGCTCTACAGCAATGTCTGGTGAGAGACGGAATCTCTGTGGGTGGGTCTCCTTTCTGAATCTGGGGTGGTCAGTGCTCTACAGCAATGTCTAGTTAGAGACAAGCTCTGTGGGTGGATCTCCTGCCTCAGTCTGGGGTGGTCAGTGCTCTACAGCAATGTCTAGTTAGAGACAAGCTCTGTAGGTGGATCTCCTTCCTCAATCTGGGGTAGTTGGGTGCTGCTGAAAAGCTGTGAACCCTCCATAGCTAATACATGGAGGACAACACTCCAAAGTGCCCACAACTTATCTTCATACCTTGAAGTAATCACCAAATGACCAGTTCCCCAGCATCTCGAAGAAGGTGTGATGGTAGACGTCTCGGCCCACATCCTCCAGGTCGTTGTGCTTCCCCCCGGCTCGCACACACTTCTGGCTGTTCACCACCCTGCGGTATTGCGCCATCTCACTACGAGGGTCCACTGTGCCCAGGAAGACCGGCTTAAACTGAAAGAGTATACCACATTACCATGGATGTAACCGACCCCCCTGAGTCATATAAACAGACAAGAATATTCAGCATGTATAAAATGCATTCCACCACCTGGACATGTTCTGGAATGTTGAAGACCTTTTGAAGCTTCTCCAAGCTTTTTTTCCCATTACCCCATCTATACCCTGGTCATGGCCCCTTCATTATTTATTCCAAGGATGATCCCATTATGATGGAATCACCATGGAAGGTGTAGATGTTGATGGTCCAAAAACAGGACGAAGGTGTGAGAATTGTGGAGCCACCTTGTTCTAGTTACAGTACATCATCCCATCTTTGGAGTCAGTATGTCTGCATAGGTGTTAATCCTCCATATCACGTGACTGAATGTGTAAACCGTTAATGTGGCATTATATATGGTGACAGATGGTGTAGAATGCCCCTTCCCCAATTCAATGATGGTGGTTCCAATTTGATGTAGATGGCCTTTTTGATGCCTCGTGTAAACCAGTTGTCCTCTCTGACCGAACTGAGAAACTCAGTGGCCTCAAAAGTACAGTATATCCTTTTTCTTTAACGTGTAGGAAGACCGCCGAGTCCTGACCTCTAGAATTCACCCTCCTATGTTGGGGCATTGTCCTCTGTCCAGAAATGTTCGCTTTATAACATCCACAAGGTCAAGAAAAACATGGAAACATGGGCCCATCGAAAAAAGAGGGGAGAAGCAGAAGACACAAAGTAATATAGTCATCTTATATGTAGCTGGAGTGTCGGGAGAACTCAGAAGGGTCTTTAGTAAACATCTGAGCCCCGTGTTCTTCAAGCCCAGAAATACACTGAGACAGAAGCTTGGAGATCCAGAAGACCCAACACAAAAGGTGGAAGACATGCAATGCCTTTGACCCTCACCTCTATTCATGGATGCAGGGCCGGTGCTACCACTAGGCAAACTAGGCAGCTGCTTAGGGCACGCACTGCTGCCTAGGGGGGACGCCCGGCCACTGGTCTTTCTACTCTCTTCTCTCTGCAGCAAGCGACTAAGTTTCAGCATCAGCAGGCAGCCGCTGCTTCCTTCGCATAGTGTCAGAGGCACAGCAGTGGTGGAGGGCCGCGTCACAACTCCCGAATGAATGAAAGCAAGCAAACATTCATTGAGAGGCGCTGGTATTCTGCATTTGATTGGAGCTGTTATTCTGCATTTGATGGGAGCTGGTATGCTGCATTTGATGGGCGCTGGTGAGGCTGCATTTGATGGGCGCTGGTGAGGCTGCATTTGATGGGCGCTGGTATGCTGCATTTGATGGGCGCTGGTGAGGCTGCATTTGATGGGCGCTGGTGAGGCTGCATTTGATGGGCGCTGGTATGCTGCATTTGATGGGCGCTGGTATGCTGCATTTGATGGGCGCTGGTGAGGCTGCATTTGATGGGCGCTGGTGAGGCTGCATTTGATGGGCGCTGGTGAGGCTGCATTTGATGGGAACTGGTATGCTGCATTTGATGGGAGCTGGTATGCTGCATTTGATGGGCGCTGGTGAGGCTGCATTTGATGGGCGCTGGTATGCTGTATTTGATGGAAACTGGTATGCTGCATTTGATGGGAGCTGGTAGGCTGCATTTGATGGGCGCTGGTAGGCTGCATTTGATGGGCGCTGGTAGGCTGCATTTGATGGGCACTGGTGAGGCTGCATTTGATGGGTGCTTCATCAAAAAGGTGGGGTATACATGGGCAGGGCATAGGGGGTGGAGTTAGGGGTGGAGCCAAGAGGGGCAGCAAAATTAGGTTTTGCCTAGGGTGTCAAAAATCCTTGCACCAGCCCTGCATGGATGGTTGCTCCAGTGTGATGTAGATGGCCTCTTCCATACCAGTGGTCCTCTCTGACCAAAATACGACCTCACAGTCCTCAGAAGTACTTTATGTCCTTTTTCCTTGCAATGTATGAAGACTGCTGACCTATAGAATTCAGTCTCCTATGTCAGGCTATTGGTGTGTTGGGAGGTTGAATACCCAATGTGGAGATCTTTGTGCACTGCACCTACCTTGTTACGTCCCTGGTGTTGGGTCTTTAGGATGTTGAAGCTTCAGTATCGCTGGGCTTGATAGACACCGGGATGAGATGTTTGTTGAAAATCCTTCTGAGTTTTTCCAACACTCCAGCTATTCAGGGTGACTCCGTTACTCCTTGTGTTCTGCTTCTTTTCTTTGTTCAATGGTCCAGAGGAGTATTTCCTGATCTTGTAGATGTTGAAGACACATTTTGGATAGAGAGGACAACTGGTTTCCATTAGAGGTGAAAGTGGCCATCTCTGTCACATTGGAACCACCATCCATGAATAGAGGTGGGGGGGGCCAAAGACATCCCTCTTCTGGGTGGCTTCTGGCTCAGTGTTTTGTTGGGTTTGAAGGACACAGGGATGAGATGTTGGTTAAATATTCTCCGACATTCCGGCTACATTCGGGATGACTCCGTTACTCCAATGGTCCGGTATTTCCTGACCTTGTAGATATTATTATGAAGTCACATTTTGGATAGAGAGGACAACTGGTTTCCATTAAAGGTGAAAGTGGCCATCTCTGTCACATTGGAACAACCATCCATGAATAGAGGTGGGGGGCCAAAGACATCCCGTGTCTTCCACACTTGTGTCAGGTCTTCTGGATGGCTTCTGGCTCAGTGTTTTGTTGGGTTTGAAGGACACAGGGATGAGATGTTGGTTTAGTATTCTCCTGAGTTTCTCAGACACTCTGGCTACATTCGGGATGACTCCGTTACTCCAATGGTCCGGTATTTCCTGACCTTGTAGATATTATGTGGTCACATTTTGGACACAGAGGACAACTGGTTTCCAGAAGATGTGAAAGTGGCCATCTCTGTCACACTGGAACCACCATCCTGGAACCAAGAGTGAGGGGCCTTCAACACCATCCGTCCATCAACATTTACTGCCATCTACACATCTCAATCCCCTAAGATCTGACAACAAGTCACACCTTCAGCCGTGTGACTAGAAGGATCAACCAAGGATAGGATGCTGTATGAAGGTCAGGGGGGGATGCCATGACTATCGCACCACCTCCCATCCTGTTCTTGGACAATCAGTATCTGCCTGTATTCCATGGTGATTGGGTGAAGGTCTTGGTGCTGTGTGGATAAATACACTGCTTCTGTAGGTGACCCCAGACTAATAACAATATTATTGAAAAATACTATTATTATTTTTTTTTATTTTATTACTAATAATAATCATCATAAAGTAATAACAACAATACATTGCAGTAGTAATTAATAAAAAATATATAAATAATAATAAAAAAATCAAAATTATATAATAATAAATATATAATATATATATATATATATATATATATATATTTTTTTTTTTTTTTTTTAATTTATTTTTATTTTTTATTTATATTTTTTTTTTAATTACTACTGCAATGTATTGTTATTATTACTTTATGATGATTATTATTAGTAATAAAATAAAAAAAACGACATTTTCCACTAATACAAAAAATAAACAACAACAGTATTATCAATAATAAATCTTAATAAAAAAAAAATCTTAATAAAAAAATAATAATATTACATTGGAATAATAATGGTAATAATGCAAATATTTGAAAAAAATAAATAATGCATAATTATAGCAACAACAATATTAATATTATAAATAATATATATTATAATATTGCCAATATTATTAAAATAATTACTACTACTAACAGGGCAGCTCTTCTGTGGCAGATCTCGTACCTAGTAGGCACTAGCCCATTATGTGTCACTTACCAGCAAACGAAGCCCGCGATGTCCCCAATGGTGGCCGTGTCCATCTTCACCCCTCTTCCTTCTGGGGCCCGTGGACCGTGGGAGCAGATGGCCACAGCATGGGGCCCTGTAGATACGGCACCTCAGTGCACACGCGCTGATGATGTCGGCACGCGCGTATATGGTAAATATCCCCCTAAATGTGTCCAAGTTTTGGAGATGTTTCCAGTACCTACAGGTAAGTCTCATTATAGGCCTTATTATAGACTTACCTGTAGGGAAAAACTGGTGTGTAAGGGTTTTTTTTTTTTTACAACCACTTTAAGGCTTCGTTCACACTGGGGCGGTGAGAGCGGTGGCGGTAAAGCGCCGCTAGTTTTAGCGTTGCTTTTTGGCCGCTAGCGTGGCGCCAGTTACAGAGCGGGAGTCCGTGGTCCTGGAGGGAAGAGGGGTGAAGATGGACACTTCCACCAGTGCGGACATCGCAGGCTTCGTTTGCAGGGAAGTGCCACATAATGGGTGAGTATGCGATGGGATGCAGAGTATGCAAGGCGATGCAGAGTATGTGATGCAGAGTATGCGAGGCGATGCAGAGAATGTGATGCAGAGTATGCAAGGCGATGCAGAGAATGTGATGCAGAGTATGCAATGCGATGCAGAGTATGCAAGGCGATGCAGAGTATGCGATGCAGAGTATGCGATGCGATGCAGAGTATGCGATGCAGAGTATGCGATGCGATGCAGAGTATGCAAGGTGATGCAGAGCAGCCCATTATGCTTTCACTATGCAGGGGAATAAAGAGGAAGTAAAACCCATCAGGCGTTGGCTCTATGATTGCGTTTAGTTGCACACTTCAGGGCTTCTCCAAAAAGGTGTCAGAAGATTTCCTTTACCTCTAGATTTGGACTTGTTATGAGCTGGGAGGCTTTGTCCATCTCCCACCTCGGTGTGTGCTATATAAAGAAAACGAATGCCGCGTACACACGATTGGACTTTGACGCACTAGGTCTGGCGGACCGGAATCCATCGGACAATTCGATCGTGTGTGGCGCTCCAGCGGACTTTTCTGTCCCCAAAAAAGTCAGACAGACCCAGAAATTAAACACGTTTCAAATCTTTGCGATGGACTTGAAAAAAAAAATAAAAAAAAAAAATAAAAAAATGTGCTCGTCTGTATGCTAGTCCGACGGACGAAAACCGAGGCTAGGGCAGCTATTGGCTACTGGCTATGAACTTCCTTATTCTAGTCCGGTCGTATGTCATCACATTCGAATCCATCTTTTTTTTTCAGACACCCTAGAGAATAAAATGGCGGTTGTTGCATTACTTTATGTCACACCGTATTTGCACGGCGATCTTACAAACACAATTTTTTGGGAAAAAAATACACTTTTTTTGAGTTAAAAATAAAAGATAATGTTGTTACACCGAGTAAATTAATACCCAACGCGTCACGCTTGAAAATTGCGCCCCGCTGGTAGAACGGTGACAAACGTTTTCACTTAAAAAGCTTCTACAGGATTAGCAGCGATTAGGCAAGGAGGGGTATGACCAGTCTCTACCAGAAACTATACACCGACAAGCCTCCTATATAGGAACCAAAGAGGGGGTCGGGTCGGGACTTGAATGGAGGCCTGTGGGTGTAATGATGATATAGATATGGTATGAAGATAACCTGAATGTCACTGACCCCTAGGGGTAATTCATGGTAGTGATCTTGGTAAAACATAAAACAATATAAATGAACAACGGGTTCCAACGGGAACCCCGATCAACAATCCGCTGCTTCTGGCGGCTAGGGACAGACTGGGATGGAGCTGTAAGCGGCTTCATTCCAGCCTCCGAATCAAAAACACGTAAGTGACGTCATGACGTCACTTCCTCTTTATTCGGCTGTCAATGGCACCGGTTTTTAAAAATGGTGATTTAAATACTTTGAAGTGCAAAGGAGGGATTGGAGGTCTTCCGATTTCTCCTTAAAGAGGACCTGTCACCACCTATTACTGTCACAAGGGATGTTTATATTCCTTGTGACAGCAATAAAAGTGATACATTTTTTTTTATTTATATATTTATTTTAAAACAATTAATTAATTTTAAAATAAATAAGAATTTATTTTTTTGAACCGCCCCTGTCACCGCGAGCTCACGCAGCAAAGAAAACGCATACGGAAGTCGCGCCCGCATATGTAAACGGTGTTCAAATCACACATGTGAGGTATCGCCGCGATCGTCAGAGCGAGAGCAATAATTCTAGCACTAGACCTCCTCTGTAACTCTAACCTGGTAACCGGAAAATAAATTAAAGCATCGTCTATGGAGATTTTTTTTTTTTAGGTACCGTAGTTTGTCGCCATTCCACGAGTGTGTGCAATTATAATGTTTTTTTTTTTAATTCATGAAAATGTCCCTTTTCCCCAAAAAGTTGTATTTAAAACGCCGCTGCACAAATACTGTGTGACATAAAATATTGCAACAATCGCTGTTTTATTCTCTAGATTCTCTGCTAAAAATAAAAAAATATATATAAAATGTTTGGGGGGGGGTTTAAGTAATTTTCTAGCAAAAAATACGGATTTTAACTTGTAAACATCAAAGGTCAGAAATAGGCTTAAGTCATGAAAGGGATAAACAATTCTCACTGCACCATGTAAAGATAAAAAGGTGCTTCCAATAGTGAAATATAGTAAAACTATTTATTAAAACAACCCATGAAATCTTCAATTATTGCACTTCCATCCTTTTCATCAAAACAAAGGCACTTCAACATAAAATTTCCACAGTGGGGAGCTCACGGTGGTAACGCAATGTAGTGCGCTCTTGGCGGACCCGAAACCCAACTTGTAAGGCTCGACCTCCACTCCGCTCGCCCTCCACTCCGCTCCCTTGCCCTCCGCTCGCCCACCCTCCAATGCTATGGAGATGGGCGGGGCCGTCTTTCCCTCACCCAACATCCAGGCACTGAGGGGGAGAGGACCCAATTGTCTCCACCGCTACCGACGGCTCCAGTAAGCGGCAGAGATCACCGCAATCTGGCGGGGGGGGGTCAATGCAATCCTTATATGGAGGTCCCGCCTAGGAGCCCGTCCATTGAATGGTCCATGCAACCCTTACATGGAGGTCACTCCTAGGAGCCCGTCCATGGAAGGGTCCATGAAACCCTTACATGGAGGTCCCGCCTAGGAGCCCGTCCATTGAATGGTCCATGCAACCCTTACATGGAGGTCCCGCCTAGGAGCCCGTCCATTGAATGGTCCATGCAACCCTTACATGGAGGTCACTCCTAGGAGCCCGTCCATGGAAGGGTCCATGAAACCCTTACATGGAGGTCACGCCTAGGAGCCCATCCATTGAAAGGTCCATGCAACCCTTACATGGAGGTCACGCCTAGGAGCCCATCCATTGAATGGTCCATGCAACCCTTGCATGGAGGTTACATCTAGGAGCCCATCCATTGAATGTTGCCGGATCCACATCTAATGTTTCTAGTTCAGCCTCGGGGTGGGTTATTGCCCAAATCCGAGTACAGAAGGTCCTGACTAGACCACGGTAGACCCCACTAGGCTGTCCCCTCCTCTTAGTGAAAACAAGGAGAGTTGATGGTAGACATGGAGTAAGTAGACTCCGGGAGCCCTGCACATGCACAAGCATGACCTAAGTGTAGCAAGGAGTTTACGGGTTGCAGCTTCTTCTGATCTCGGAGATTGCCAGCCCCAGCTCTGCAGATTGCCGGTGTTAGGGCCTCTGCCTGTAAAATGACCACATGAATGATGGACGGGAACACAAAGCACATTCACCCTTGTAAACACCCACAGAGGACATCCTCCTCGGGGTAACCACCTTCTGCCACAATGATGGGGGGTCTCATGGTGCAACCAGAGTACATGGTGTAGCCTAACAGACCAATTGAAATCTTGTGAAATACTCCTGGGAAGATGAAGGTCCGACCTACTGCACATCCCCCACCTGTCTGCGCACCCTCCCTGGTGTCTGTTGATGATGGCACCGGGAAATACTTACACAACCACCCTACCCGCTCTCCGTAATGCAACGTCCCACCCGCCGCCTGAGTGCTTTCACCATATACCACTTCCTCCCCGTCTGATATCAGATCTTCCCCACCACATGCAACCACAAACTAGGCAGTATTCAGCTTTGGTTGCCGACCACCAAGAACTCTTTATTGAAAGACCGATACACAGGCAACAGTCGGGACAATTCCCCCCACCCCCAGTGGGGTAGAATGTCCAATCAGCAGGGAGAGCTGTTGAAGGAATTTGCTCCCCACCAATCTCACAGCTAACCTACATACACATGGTGGGGTATGACCGGGTACTTTGGGGTATGGGGGGGTAATGTGGGGTACAGTGGTGTAGGGTGGGGTACAGTGGTGTAAGTCGGGGTACTTTGGAGTATGGCGGGGTATGATGGGGTAATGTGAGGTATGGTGGGGTACGACCGGGTATGGTGGGGTACAGCAGGACAATGTGAGGTACAGTGGGGTATGTTGGGCTAACATGGGGTATTTGGTGAGAGGGGTCACCGGCGGGGTGGAGGGGAGATTTCGGTATCAGAGATCACACAGAATATATTATATATTTGCTGCACATCCCGATGTTTATTCCGGACTCTCCTGATCACCGATTTATTGTCTGTGTGATTGTATTATAGATCACCGATGTTTACATATCATTTATATATAATAAATACTAATAAAGAAGAAATAAAAACAACAATTTATAATAATAAATAAGAATAAAATGAGGTAGTAATAAAAAATATATATTTTTTTAATGAAATGAATAATTAAAAAAATAAATAATATTAGCAATAATAAATATATAAAAACAAACAAACAACAATATGTTATAGATCGTAGAGATGTCACCTCACCCCTTTAATCCGGGGCACATAATAATAAAGGGATGAGGTGGAAACTATAATTGATAATAATGATGATGATGATGAGAGAGCGGTCACCCCGTCTACACTTCCTGGTTTGGGGTCACCCCGTCTACACTTCCTGGTTCGGGGTCATAATAAATAGATTACACAACCCCCTCATTGGCCCCTCTCAGCTGTCAATCTTACACAGACACCGCCCAGCAGCTTCCTTCACCATGACAACCCTCCCGGCCCCGCCCCCTGTCATGTGACATCACCTGGTTCATGCCGGCGTTGACGAATAGGAGTGTGGGGTCCCCCCGAGGGCGGACGGCGGAGGACGGGACGGGACGTGCCGGTGTCCGTGTCTTTCCTCCAGGTACCGGAGGAAGGTGCTGCGGACGGCGGCAGAGCTCGGCGGGGAGGACAGGCGCCGGCGGGCGGAGAACCAGGCGGAGGAGACTCCGAGCAACCGGCAGGGGGCCGCCATCTTGGGACTGGCGAGGTGGAGGGCGCATGCGCGGAACGCCGGGCGCTGATTGGAAGAGTTTGTACCGAACAACTTTATTGTCCATGTCCGGACACAATTCTACAGAGCGGCCTGACAGGCCACCTTCTATATGTAATGTGTGAAGGGGAGACACGAAGTGACAAGACCAGCAACCAACCAATCACATTACAGTTTTCATATCCAAAATAAATACTCACCACATGTCCCCTCCACAATATATGGAGGACCCCCCCAGGGGTGGTGATCACATCCTCCACCATAGGGTTTTATTCATATTTTCTCTATATTGATTATTTTTTGTACATTTATACATTAAAAAAAAAATTGGTTTATTTTATATTTTTGTGTATCATCTATATTTATTTTTTGTATTTTATTTGTATTTTTTATATCTAATGTATATTTATTTATTTTTTGTTTTTTTTTGTATTTTTTTATATCCAATGTTTATTTATTTATTTATTGTGATTTGTTTGTTTTTTTGTTTTTTATATCTAATGTTTATTTATTTGTATTTTTTTTTATATCTAATGTATAATTGAAGTGGATCCTTCCGTCTCTCAATCGATAAATGATTATTCCTCACCCCGCTCTCATCACTAAATACAGAGGAAACTACGGGAGATTTGTTTATTTATTTATTTTACACTTTTTTTATTTTATTATTATTATTTGTATTATTTTTTTTTTACATTTCTTTATTAACTGTGATGTCATACATCCTAGGAGTCTTCGCGGTGGGAGGGAGTGGTTTTCTCAGTTAAGCCACACCCTCCTGCTGTTGATGCCTGAACTAAGGGCAGATGAATTCCGGTGTTCTAAAAAAATAAAAATAAAAAAAGAATCTAGACTTATGAAAATCCCTCGACCCTGCGTCACATCCGGGTTTGGCGACGTCGTTAACAGCCCTTTCACGCGGCTTTACCTGTGCATGCGCCAGACGTTATTTTCAGGTCCAGTAAAAATTATAGACTCAGGCGGAGGCGGAGACGTGATTAATTAGGAGGTGCTCAATACTTTCTGTCATGCCGTATTTGCACAGCGCTTATACAAGCGCACTTTTTTTTTTAAATAGAATTTTATTAAAGTAAAAAATAATAAAAATAAACAAATAATAATAAAAAATAAGACAATAAACCTATTTTTTTTATTATTGTGAAAGATGACGTTCTGCCGAGTAAATTGATACCCAACATGTCACGCTTAAAAAACAAAAAAATATTGCGCTCCGCTTGTGGAACGGCGACAAACTTTTACCCTTAAAAATCTCCATAGGCGACGTTTAAAAAAAAAAAAATCCTACTGGTTACCAGTGTAGAGTCACAGAGGAGGGCTAGGGATAGAATTATCGCTCTCGCTCTAAGGATCGCGGCGATACCTCACATCTGTGTGTGGTTTGAACGCCGTTTCCATATGTTTGCCGCCGCTTACAAATATGTGTTCGCTTCTGCACGTGCGCTCGGCAAGACGCTTTTTTCTTTTTTTTTTACACTGTTGTTTTTAACCACTTGCCTACCGGGCACTTTAAACCCCCCTCCTGCCCAGACCAATTTTCAGCTTTCGGTGCTCTCACATTTTGAATGACAATTACTCAGTCATGCAACACTGTACCCAAATGACATTTTTTCCCCTTTTTTTTCCCACAAATAGATCTTTCTTTTGGTGGTATTTGATCACCTCTGGGGTTTTTTTTTTTTTTTTTTTTGAGCTATAAATGAAAAAAGACCGAAAAATGTTAAAAAAAACACGCATTTTTCTTTGTTTCTGTGATAAAATTTTGCTAATTATTTTTTTTTTCTTCATAAATTTTGGCCACAATTTATACTGCTACATGTCTTTGGTAAAAATAACCCAAATTAGTGGATATTATTTGGTCTTTGTGAAAGTTAGAGAGTCTACAAGCTGTGGTGCGAATCGCACAAAATTGATCACATCTGATGTACTGGTGGACTATCTCGCTTCTTGTGACCCAAAGAAGTCAGGAAAGTACAAATACCCCCCAAATGACCCCTTTTTACAAAGTAGACATTCCAAGGTGTTTAGTAGGAGGCATAGTGAGCTTTTTGATGTTGTCATTTTTTTTCCCACAATTCTTTGCAAAATTAAGAATTTTTTTTTGCTTTTTTTTCACAAAATTGTCATTGTAATAGGTTATTTCTCTCACGTGGCATGTGTATACCACAAATAATGCCCCAAAATAAATTCTGCTCCTCCTCCTGAGTATTAGGATACCACATGTGTGGGACTTTTCCACAGCCTGGCCACATAGAGAGGCCTATATAAAGAAGGAATTTGGGCCCCTGATGAGTGTACTAACGTGAAACGCGTTGGGGAAAAAAACGTAGGATGCCGACATACATTATTCCCAGCAACAAATTAACGTTATACATCTCCTGAGCTACCGTATTTTTTTTTATATAATTTTTTTTTACTTATTTGGGCCCCGATGAGTGTACTAACGTGAAACGCGTTGGGAAAACTTAGCATGCCGACATGCATTATTCTCAGCAACCAATTAACTTTATATATCTCCTGAGCTACCGTATTTTTATTTATTTTTATCTTTTTTTTTACTTATTTACCTACATGACACCATGTGTTATGGACTGTGCTGCCCCTGGAATACTGTATACAGGTATATGGTCCCATAAGACCCCCAAATCTCTCCTCCAGACAGAAAAGACCGGGACCAAAAAAAAGTCTCGGCCTTTCCAGCCACCTTCCCCCGGGACCCTCTTAACCTGCTTTCAGCCCCCGGACCATTTGGCTGGCCAAATGACCGGAGCACTTTTTTGTGATCCGGCGCTGCGTCGCTTTAAGTGACAATTGCGCGGTCGTGCGACGCGGGCCCTCAAACAAAACTCACCTCCTTTTTTTTTTTTTCCCGCAAATAGAGATTTTCTTTTGGTGGTGTTTTGAAAAAAAAGAAAAAAAAACGCAATTTTTTTTTACCTTTTGTAAAAAAAAATCCCCCAAAAAATGTATAAAAAAATAAAAATGTCCTCACTTTAAGCCGATACATATTCTTCTACATATTTTTGGTAAAAATTTTTTTTTTAAAAAACGCAATATTTTTTTACCTTTTGTTATGATAAATATCTCTCAAAAAATGTATAAAAAAATATTTTTTCCTCAATTTAGGCATCGGCCTAAAGTGAGGAAAAATTTTATTTTTTTATACGTATTTTATACGTTTTTATACGTATTCTTCTACATATTTTTGGTAAAAAAAAAATGCAATATTTTTTTTCCTTTTGTTATAATAAATATCCTCCAAAAAATGTATATATAAAAAAAATTTCCTCACTTTAGGCCGATACGTATTCTTCTACATATTTTTGGTAAAGAAAAAAAAAAAAACACAATATTTTTTTCCTTTTGTTATAATAAATATCCCCCAAAAAAATTTATAAAAAAAAAAAATTTCCTCACTTTAGGCTGATACATATTCTTCTACATATTTTTGGTAAAAAAATTGAAAAAAAAAAGGCTATTTTTTTTACCTTTTGTTATAATAAATATCCCTCCCAAAAAATTTATAAAAAAGAATAAAAAATTTCTTCACTTTAGGCTGATACATATTCTTCCCAAAAAAATGTATAAAAAAATTTAAAAAATTTCCTTACTTTAGGGAAATACGTATTCTTCTACATATTTTTGGTAAATTTTTTTTTTTAAAAAACACTATTTTTTTTTACCTTTTGTTATAATAAATATCCCCCAAAAAATTTATAAAAGAAAAAATGTTTTCCTCACTTTAGGCCGATACGTATTCTTCTACATATTTTTGGTAAAAAAAAAAACGCAATTTTTTTTTTTACCTTTTGTTATAATAAATATCCCCCAAAAAAAATTATAAAAGAAAAAAAAATTCCTCACTTTAGGCTGATACATATTCTTTCCCAAAAATGTATAAAAAAATTAAAAAATTTTCCTCACTTTAGGGTGATACGTATTCTTCTACATATTTTTGGTAAAAAAATTTTTTTTAAAAAACACAATTTTTTTTAACTTTTGTTATAATAAATATCCCCCAAATATTTATAAAAAAAAATGTTCTCCTCACTTTAGACCGATACGTATTCTTCTACATATTTTTGGTAAAAAAAAAAAAAAACGCATTTTTTTTTACCTTTTGTTATAATAATTATCCCCCAAAAATGTATAAAAAAAAAAAAATGTCCTCACTTTAGGGCAATACGTATTCTACACATTTTTGTTAATTTTTTTTTTTTAAAACACAATATTTTTTACCTTTTGTTATAATAAATATCCCCCAAAATATGTATAAAAAAAATATTTTTTCCTCACTTTAGGCCGATACGTATTCTTCTACATATTTTTGGTAAAAAAAAACGCAATATTTTTTTACCTTTGGTTATAATAAATATCCCCCAAAAAATGTATAAAAAAAATATTTTTTCCTCACTTTAGGCCGATACGTATTCTTCTACATATTTTTGGTTAAAAAAAAAAAAACGCAATTTTTTTTTACCTTTTGTTATAATAAATATCCCCCAAAAAATGTATAAAATAAAAATATTTTTCCTCACTTTAGGCCGACACGTATTCTTCTACATATTTTTGGTAAAAAACAAAACAAAAAAAAACGCAATATTTTTTTTTACCTTTTGTTATAAATATCCCCCAAAAAATTTATAAAAAAAAGTTTTCCTGACAGGCTCCATGGCAGCATACATGTGGGTTAGCCCCGCCTCCATAATTACCCAATAGGACCTCTACTCCCATAAATCTTTGCTCCAAGCTGCTCTCCGTGTTCCTTTTTTGTCCTCCTCTATAGGACAGGTGTTTCCTATCTGAAGAGATCTTCACTACGATCACGTCGGCCGACTATCGAGCTATTTTCCTCCGATAGGCCCTGTGTGTTACGCATGGGTATGGAGTGTATGGCAGAGTAGCGCTGAAGGCTTGGTTTGTCCGAAGATAAGTGCGCACGGCTTATTACCTGCTATGTAAGGTGGCCATTATCTGCCCGGTGGATGGGTGGTGTGTGCTTGAATCTGTTCGGCCAGACGAGTGGTGAGCTGTAAAATTTCCGTTTTTCATGGCAGCAGTGTTTATGTGTTTTTTCTACCTGTGTCTCTTTCATATGCCAGCTGGTTCTTGTGCATAGGCGCTGACGCTTCCGCGTTCCAGCAGCCTTTCTCCTCCTGTTTTCCGGGTCCAGCGCTGCGTTCTGCGCATGCGCGGACCCAATCCAAAGCGAGGCTTGGTTCCCGTGCATGCGCGTGGGCATCTCGCATCTGACGCCGCTGATGACGTCATGTGTGCTATATTTAAAACACAGTGAGAGATGTCAGAACTTGGGAATGATTGCAGGAAATTCAGCGACTTCCCGGGGCCGTTCTCTGGTTGGTGTAAGGTAGGTTATGATCTGCTCTGATGTATTGTTGCTCCTGTGTTTTGTATGGCTGCTTATGAGGGTCTATTGTTGTTACAGTCAGCGATCTTTAGTCATGGATGCCTCACTGCCTACTAGTGACCTGCCCGCTTGTAACAGGTATGTGCATGGCTGGATTGCTGTGTATATGTGGAGTATTCTTTAGCATTTGATACCAGCTGGTCTGTGTCTCTCTCTCTCTTTTGTACATTTCCTTATAGCCCTTCTAGGTCTGAACCGCATTACAGTGCGCATAGTCGCAGTGGATCGTCAAAATCGCACCACCATAAATCATCGTCAAAGTCTGGTTACCATAGGTCTTCCAGATCTGAACAACGCAGGGGTCACTCGCACTCAAGCAGAGGACCAGATAATTCATGTTGGGGCTGTAATGCCCCGTACACACGAGCGGACTTTTCGACATCCAAACTCCGACGGACTGAGTCCGGCGGACTATCCGATCGTGTGTGGGCTGCAACGGACTTTAGCGAAGCTAAAGTCTGACGGACTTTAGAAATGAAGCATGCTTTAAATTTTCCCGACGGAACTCCGCCGGACCCGGTCCCCTTTGAAAAATCCGCTCGTGTGTATGCTACTCCGACGGACTAAAACCGACGCTAGGGCAGCTATTGGCTACTGTCTAGGAACTTCCTACGTCAAATCCAGTCGTACGTCATCACGTTCGACTCCGTCGGAGTTTGGTGTGATGGTGTGTGGTCAAGTCCGTTCGGTCGAAAAGTCCGCCAGAACTCCGTCGGAACTCCGGCGGAACTCCTTTGGAGGTCTGTCAGACTTAATCCCTCTCGTGTGTACGGGGCATAAAAGATGCCCGTCCCATCAGACAAATCGCTCTGTGATCATTGCTTCTCTAAAGTCGCAGATGAAAGAGATGGTGCGGATCAACGCTTGGAATCTATGGTGAGAAGAGTGGTAAAGGAATCTCTGCAGCAGAGGGAAGCTCATCACTCTATGGAATCCCCCTCAGACCCATTATGTCCTTCAGGAGGTGAAGGGCTCTTACAAGAGACTGGGGAATCTTCTCAACCAATCCACCACTCTGTGCTCTTGTCTGACAGCGAATCGGATCCAGAGGATCCAGGAGTAGGATTTGATTATGCTTTAGTACCTGCTCTAGTCAAGGCAGTGAAAGAACCTTTAAAATGGGAAGAACCCACTACTTCCCCCCTCCCCAAACAAAGAAAGTTTTTCAAACAACTCAAAAAGGAACGGCAATATTTTCCTTTCCTAACTGAATTGGGAGAAATCATTACTGAAGAGTGGAGCAAGATTGATAGGAAGAGCTCCATGCAATCAAAGGTGTCTAAATTGTACCCCTTTAAGGAGGATGATGTGAAGCACCTTGAATCAGCTCCTCTGGTAGACGCAGCACTTATGCGTTTAGTCAAATACGTGACTCTCCCTTTGGAAGACACGGTATCTTTCAAAGATCCGTTAGAGAGAAGAATTTACTCAGATCTGAAAAGAATTTATCTGACTTCAGGGATGGCTTGTAAACCAACTTTGGCTTTAGCCGCAGTCTCAAAGGCTATTGAAACATGGGCCGACAATGTTGAGGAGTTCTTGAGAGGTATCTCGGTGAATACGGCTAAAGATTCTCCCATTCAGGAGATCAGAATGGCATCAGCCTTTTTGGGGGAGGCATCTATTGACATTACCTGCCTTCTGTCTCGGGCTATGTTGGCAGCAGTCTCGGCACGCCGTGCTTTGTGGGTCTGTCCCTGGTTGGCGGGTCCAACATCTAAGCAGGCATGGTGTTGTATACCATTTGAGGGAACCTCCTTATTTGGTAATAAACTAGATAGCGCCATATCCCAGGCCACGGGTGGGAAGTCTGGGTTCCTCCCTCAAGACAGATGTCTTCAAAACCAAAAACGTATTTTTCCAAGAAGGCAGACCTCGGATCGCGCTAGAGAAACGCGCAGTTATAGACCCGGCCGGGAGTTCTCTAGATCTTGGAGGTCCAGACAATCCTCCCTTAAGAAAACCTCAAAGGGGGCTTCCGCAGGTAATCAAGATTCTACCAAATCTTTTTGAAATTGGGCCCGCTCAAACATGTCAGGTGGGGGCTCGCCTTCTTCACTACCAACATGTTTGGGCGGCCTCAATTCAAGATTATTGGACCGTCAAGACGGTTTCCTCGGGTCACAAGTGGACTTTCATCAACACTCCGAGGTTAAGGTTCATTCCCACAACAATTCCAGGCTCAGAGGAAAAGAAACAGGTCCTATTGACCTACGTAAGTTGTTTGCTGGATCAAGGTGCAGCCGTGCCCGTGCCGGAAGACGAACGTGGCGAAGGCATGTATTCTCCTCTGTTTATGGTTCAGAAAAGAACTGGCGCATGGAGGCCGGTGATAGATTTGACCCACCTCAATTCCTTCATTCGCAAGGAAAAGTTCAAGATGGCATCTTCTTACAATCCAACAATCGGTGCAGCTAGGGGATTGGGTTAATCTCAATCGATTTGAAGGACGCATACTTTCACGTGCCAGTAGCAAGGGATTTCCAGCAATTTCTCCATTTCGCAGTTGGCGAGCAACACCTCCAGTTTACCTGTCTCCCATTCGGGTTGACAACATCTCCTCGGGTCTTCTCCAAGGAACTCCTAGCGATAGTAGCTCTTTTACGAGTCAAAGGAGGAGTTTGTCTCCATCATTATCTGGACGATTTGCTCCTATTATCTCAGGACAGAGATCAAATTCTGGAACACAAGAGTTTAGTCATCTCCACTCTGCAGACATTTGGTTGGCTCCTGAACCTGGAGAAGAGCCATCTGGTTCCAACTCAAGTTATCGTGTTTCTAGGGGCTCAGTTCGACACATTAAAAGGCACTATCTCCCTACCGGAGGAGAAAATCAGTGTGATCCGAGACAGGATTCACAAGGCTTGGGAATCATCTCATCTTTCAGCTCTACAATGTTTGAAGGTGATTGGCACAATGACAGCCACCATCCTTATGGTGAAGTGGGCCCAGTGGCACACTCGTCCCTTCCAGAAAGGGTTTCTGCAACAGTGGGACTCGTCCAGTCAAACACAATGCATACTCCTTACACCAGCGATGAGGATGTCTCTCCTCTGGTGGCTTCAAGGGAAGAATCTAAGCAACCATCATTTGATAGTCCCCATTTCCTGGGTAATAGTAACTTCAGATGCCAGCAACAAAGGTTGGGGCGCTCATTGCCTTATGGAAGTAGCTCAAGGAAGGTGGTCGTTCCCGTCGCTGTGTGTGGTCTCCAACATCCTGGAGTTGAGAGCAGCCTTTCAAGCGCTCATAGCATTTCGCCATCTGGTGGCAGGGTCGTCAGTAATGTTAAGATTGGACAACACAACTGCGGTGGCCTATATAAAGAAACAAGGAGGGACTCGCAGTTGGTCTCTATTACGAGAAGTAGAACCGATAATGAGCTGGGCTCAGAAGAATGTGGTCAACATTTCTGCTGTATACATCCCAGGGGTCCAGAATGTTCAAGCAGATTTTCTGTCAAGGGTCAAAATAGACAACAACGAGTGGTCCCTTCACAGGGATGTCTTCGAGTGGCTTCTGACTCTGGGAGTATCTCCAGAGGTCGATCTGTTCGCTTCGCCGTACAATCGCAAGATGCACAGATACTACTCGAGGTTCAGGGATCCTCAGGCGTTCGGGACAGATGCTCTCACGGATTGTTGGAAGTTTCAGAGAGCCTATGCCTTCCCTCCAGTTCCTGTAATCCTACAGTTCCTTGGGAGGTTCAGAGGGGAGAAGGTGGAGATCATTGCGATAATACCATTCTGGCCCAACAGGCCTTGGTTTCCTCTGCTGTTGCTCCTCAGCCATCAGGATCCAGTTCCCCTGCCTCTCAGGCCAGATCTACTGTCCCAGGGCACACTGTTACACCCATGCCCATCCTGTCTACACCTCAGGGCATGGTTCTTGAGAGGGGAAGGCTAGAAGCTCTGGGTTGCCCAGAAGAAGCGATTCCAACCCTTCTTAGTGCCAGACGGAAGAGTACCAATAAAGTGTACGAACGTATATGGGCCAGGTTTATGATCCACATGTCTTCTAGGTCAAATTCATATAATTCTCCGGCAGTTCAAGATATTTTGTCCTTCCTTCAGTCAGGGTTAGACTTGTCTCTGGCAGTTAGCTCTCTAAGAGTACAAGTTTCAGCCATTTCAGCCTTTACAGGAGTTTCTTGGGTGAATCATACCTTAATACAACAATTCTTTAAAGGAGCCATCAGGCTTAGGCCTCAAAAAAGGCCCAGGTTTCCCAAATGGGACCTTCCATTAGTTCTGGACTTTCTTTCTGATCTTGGGAAAAGTTTGGATGCTCCCCTGTCTTTAGGAGATCTCACTATCAAGACGGTGTTTTTGGTGGCAATAACTTCAGCCAAAAGAGTGTTGGAAATTAGGAATCTTGGGTCTGTTGAACCATTTCTAACCTTCTTTCCGGACAGAGTGGTCCTGATCCCTATGCTTGGGTCAAATCCAAAAGTTACATCAGTATTTCATGAAAATCAGGAGATCGTGCTACCTACGTTTAGAATGTCAGACAATCAAGAGATTCACCCCTTGGATGTTGGTCGCACCTTGAAGCAATATCTTGACGCTACAGCCTCGTTCAGACGAACAGACTTTCTTTTTGTCCTTCTCCATGGCAAAAATAAAGGGATGCGAGCATCAGTAAGATCAATCTCATCTTGGGTGGTCCAAACGATTCAAAGGGCATACAAGGCAAAGGGCATGGTTCCTCCTGAGGCAGTGACGGCTCATTCAACTCGGGACATCTCGACCTCTTGGGCAGCAGTTGGACATGTCGCACCAGAAGTTATCTGTAGAGCAGCTTCCTGGTCTTCAATGAATACTTTTGTTTCCCATTATTGTGTAGAGCCAGCTGCGCTTTCTTCTGTTAATTTTGGTTTACAAGTTTTGTCAGTGGACAATGAAAAATAAAATTCTAGTTTCTTTGCTCAACATTTTTAGCCCACCCGGGTGTGTTTGGCGAGTTATTTCCCACACGTATGCTGCCATGGAGCCTGTCAGGAAAATGGAAAATTTATATCAAATACTTACCGTAATTTTCCTTTCCTGATGGGCTCCATGGCAGCAGGAGTTCCCTCCCAAATGTTGGAGTAGGCTAGTTACGGAACACGGATAGCAGCTTGGAGCAAAGATTTATGGGAGTAGAGGTCCTATTGGGTAATTATGGAGGCGGGGCTAACCTACACGTATGCTGCCATGGAGCCCATCAGGAAAGGAAAATTACGGTAAGTATTTGATATAAATTTTCCATTTTTTTGCTAGAAAACCACTTAGAAAAAAAACAATATAAAATGTTTGGGGGTTCTAACACCCTAGAGAATAAAATGGCGGTCATTGCAATACTTTTTTTTTCACACCGTATTTGCGCAGCGGTCTTACAAGCGCACTTTTTTTTGGAAAAAATTCACTTTTTTGAATAAAAAAAAAAAAAAAAAAAAGACACCAGTAAAATTAGCCCATTTTTTTATATCGTGAAAGATAACGTTACCCCAAGTAAATTGATACCCAACATGTCACGCTTCAAAATTGCACCCGCTCGTGGAATGGCATCAAACTTTTAGCCTCAAAAATCTCCATAAGCGACATTTAAAAAAAAATTCTACAGGTTGCATTTTTTGCGTTACAGAGGAGGTCTAGGGCTAGAATTATCGCTCTCGCTCCAACGGTCACGGCGATACCTCACATGTGTGGTTTGACCACCGTTTTTATATGCAGGCGCTACTCACGCATGCGCTCGCTTCTGTGCGCAAGCTCGTCGTGACGGGGTGTTTTTTAAAAACTTATTTTTTTCTTATTTATTTTAATTGATTTTATTTATTTTTAAATTGTTTTAAAAAAAAATGGATCACTTTTATTCCTATTACAAGGAATGTAAACATCCCTTCTAATAGAAAAAAGCATGACAGGTCCTCTTATATATGAGATCCAGGGGGTCAAAAAGTCCTCACATCTCATATTTGGACTAAAATGCAAAAAAAATAAAATAAAAAAAAAGTCATTTGAAAAAAATAAAAAAATAAAATAAAAATATACGTTTAAGAGGTATGGGTGGAGCTGACGTTTTGACGTCGCTTCCGCCCTCCTATGGTATAGAGATGAGTGGGGGCCATCTTAGCCTCACTCGTCTCCATACCCAGCTAGGAAAAAGACCCGATCGCCTCCGCCGCTACCGACGGCTCCGGTAAGTGTCGGAAGTGTCGGGAGGGGGGGTGGCACCTCTCCCGGCGCCGATAGCGGTGATCTCACGGCAAATCCGCCGCGGAGACCACCGGCTCCTGAAGAGATGGAGATCTCGGTTGTGGCAGCAGCTGCTCCCGTTACCGAGATATCCCTCTTCATAAATAGGACGCACATCGGCGTGCGGCGGTGGTAAAGTGGTTATAAGTCATACTTATTAATTGAAGCTTCTAGTTGGATAGCAGTCAGTCGGCGGTTTCCATTGAGCCTCCACAATTTGAGATTTACCTTGAGATGAAGGGAACATGATGTCATAGATCACATGGGTATTGGTGGCGATATTATTTCTCATAACTCGGGGGGATTTCGATCCTTCCAATGCCTCATAATTAGCAGTCTAGTGCTCAGCAAGATGTGGGTTACTATTCCGCTGGTGTTTTTTGGGAGTAGGTCTATGTCCATGGAAAGAATAGCCATACCCGGATTGTTAGGGATCCATAGCTTTAGTATTCTCTCCCAAAGTCTACGGATGCTTGTACATTCCCATAGAATATGGAAAAGCGTGGCCCCCCACATCCGCATTTCCTCCAACATAGTGGGGAAGCCTGAGTGTCATGCATGTGACAATGCAGGGAAGCGTAGTGCCAAAAAATAAAAACCAACCAAAAATGTGATCCTCACCCCAAGATCAATAATTCCGGGTTAATATCAAGTCAAGACATCGAGCACTAAATGTAAACATGATGGAAGTGAATGGGATTGGAAATGACTAAAGGGTGTGATTGCATAAGGGATATGAAAAGTGACAAGTACAATGGGACTATTGTGACACAGTGTATAGAATATATGATAGTGACGCCATGTTACCAGCAATATAAATGCTCCAACAGTAGTGGGCGCCATCATGTATAGATGAAAAATGAAAAAGAGAAAAATAAAAATAAAAAACCTGAAAGAAGAAAAGAAAAAAGGTGTCCTGTGAGACAATACCTCGATGTGTTGATCTAGATGTTCATTCCATCTCAGTGCATTGTGGTAACAAAAGTGGCACTCGCCGTACTGGTGGTGCCCGTACCTAGGAACCAGAGATCTCCAAACGCTTTCAGGATTTGGAAGCATCAGAATGATGTCATCAGCCCACAGACTGACCACATGTTCAGATTTGTGAGTTTGGAAACCTGTGATGTTTGGATGCTCTCTGATAAAAGTAGCGAAGGGCTCTAATATCAGGTTGATAAGTAAAGGGGAGAGCGGGCAACCTTGGCGAGTTCCATTCGTTATCTGGAACGGTTTGGAGAGTATTCCTGACGTGTATACCCGGGCTAGGGGTGCTGAATATAGGGCCAATATTGCCCTCAATATATGCCCCTGGAATCCAAACTGTGGTAGGACCAGATCTATATATCCCCAGTGGACCCTGTCAAAGGCCTTCTCCGCATCTAACGCCAGTAGCAGAGAAGGCCTCCGCTGAGTCTTAGCGAGGTGAATAATGTTTGTTAGTCGTCTGCCGGCATCTGAGTTTTGGCGCCCCCTGGTGAATACAGTCTGCTCTGAATTTATTAGAAGTGGCAAAATATCTAGCAGGCGGTTGGCTATCAGTTTGGTGTATAATTTCAAATCCGTGTTGAATAGGGAGATGGGTGTGAAATTTGCTGGGGTGGTGGATTCTTTCCCTGGCTTGGGTAGCGTCACAATCAACGCTTCAAGCATTTCAGGAGGAAAGGAGGAAGAGGCCGCTGCAGCGTTGAAAGTTTTACCCAAATATGGTGATAAGAAGTGCGATAGTATTCCCCCACTAAGTCATCTGGGCCCGGGGACTTATTGGTTGGGAGTGTATCTATTGCCTCATGAATTTCCTCCGTGGTGAATGGTAAGTTTAGGGAAACTGTTGCGTGGATAGTGTTGGCAAGGAAATTTTTAGCAGGAACTCATTAATCATTTCAGTGGTAGGTTGTGGTGTTTCTCTCATCCTTAACCACTTGCCGCCCGCCCTATAACAAAAGCACGGCGGCAAAGTGGTTTCAAAATCCTGACCGGACGTCATATGATGTGATCAGGATTTTGAGCTGCTGTGCGCCCCCGGGGGAGCGCATCGCGACGATCGTTGTTGCGGGGGGTCAGTCTGACACCCGGCAACTACGATCTCAGTAAAGACTCTCCAATGGAGACTCTTTACCACGTGATCAGCCGTGTCCAATCACGACTAGGAAGAGCCGGTGATCAGCTTTTCCTCACTCACGCCTGTCAGACTCAAGTAGAGGAGAGCCGATCGGCTGCTCCTCTGACAGGTGGAGTCTGTGCTGATCGATTATCAGCACAGCCCCCCGTGGATGCCCACACCGGACCACCAGGGACGCCACCGGACCACCAGGGATACCCAGCACAAAGTATGCCACCCTAGACCACCAGGGATTCCAGTCAGTGCCCACCATGTATGCCAATCAGTACCCACAATGGATGCCAATCAGTGCCCACAATAGGCATCACTGATTGGCATGCATTATTGTTTGGCACTGATCCATTAATACAGTATAAAACAATACAGTGCCGCCTATCAGTGCCCATCCGTGCTGCCTATCCATGCCCATCCGTGCCGCCTATCAGTGAAAAGAATTAGCTCTCCATAGTGGAATGGGGATAACTGTTGAAGCATCTTTCAAGGAGAACTTTCTAGAAGCATGGTCAGACCACGTGATACTATTTATAGAGGAGGAGACAATTCTGGGCAAGGTTAGGTGGTCCACTAAAAATAAGTCAGTTCTGGTGTAAGTCCGATGTGGAGCAGAGAAGAATGTATAGTCCTTTCTGTCAGGATGTAGACACCGCCACACATCCAACAAATCCTCTCTATGGAGGGCTTCCTGTAGGGATAAACTTGTGCGGTTCCTTCTTGCCGTAGAGTCCACATTGGGGTCTGGTACTACATTGATTACTACATTGGTACTACATTGAAGTCTCCACATAGTATCAAAAGACCCTTCCTTACAATATTATTTTTTTTCATGAGTTTGTGAAAAAAACATAAGTGAGGTGAATTTGGGGTGTACACGTTTACAATTGTGTACGTTATTTGGTTGATGTCACATATGAGTATGGAGGAAATGACCGCGAGGGTCCTTATGCTCTTCATGTAAAGCAAACACAACAGTGTCCCGAATTGCAGTCATTACTCCCCGAGGTTTAGAAGTTGAGTTGGCAGTAAAAATACGTGGATAGTGTCTATTTTAGCATCCCGGGGCAGATGAGTTTCCTGCGCACACATGACGTCACTCCCGTTTTGCAGAGGCTCCGCCCACAAAGATTTCCTCTTCACAGGATGATTAAGGCCCCCAACATTTATATACATAAAACCCAAAAGCTGCAACTAAAAACCATCTAATATCATTATGGACCAAATCAAAATATGATGTGTAAAGTTGCGCTAAATATACGTGAAGACCTGTGGTATAACTTATAAAGATGAATTCAAGTACAAATCGTGTATAAATCATAAATCCAGAATTAGAAATACCCCATTATCTGATATACCCCTTTATGTTTACAGTCAATACTTACCATGGACATAGTGAGACCAATAGGGATACACATTTCCCACCCATGTGATGCTGTCCCTCCAATCTGCCCTGTGTAAACTTCTTGTTCATAACTACTACTACTACTACTTGTTCATAACTACTACTACTACTACTTGTTCATAACTACTACTACTACTACTAGTTCATAACTACTACTACTAGTTCATAACTACTACTACTAGTTCATAACTACTACTACTAGTTCATAACTACTACTACTAGTTCATAACTACTACTACTTGTTCATAACTACTACTACTTGTTCATAACTACTACTACTACTACTAGTTCATAACTACTAGTTCATAACTACTACTACTACTACTAGTTCATAACTACTACTACTACTACTAGTTCATAACTACTACTACTAGTTCATAACTACTACTACTAGTTCATAACTACTACTACTAGTTCATAACTACTACTACTAGTTCATAACTACTACTACTAGTTCATAACTACTACTACTAGTTCATAACTACTACTACTAGTTCATAACTACTACTACTAGTTCATAACTACTACTACTAGTTCATAACTACTACTACTAGTTCATAACTACTACTACTAGTTCATAACTACTACTACTAGTTCATAACTACTACTACTACTACTACTACTACTACTACTACTACTACTACTACTACTACTACTACTACTACTACTACTACTACTACTACTACTACTACTACTACTACTACTACTACTACTACTACTACTACTACTACTACTACTACTACTACTACTACTACTACTACTACTACTACTACTACTACTACTACTACTACTACTACTACTACTACTACTACTACTACTACTACTACTACTACTACTACTACTACTACTACTACTACTACTACTACTACTACTACTACTACTACTACTACTACTACTACTACTACTACTACTACTACTACTACTACTACTACTACTACTACTACTACTACTACTACTACTACTACTACTACTACTACTACTACTACTACTACTACTACTACTACTACTACTACTACTACTACTACTACTACTACTACTACTACTACTACTACTACTACTACTACTACTACTACTACTACTACTACTACTACTACTACTACTACTACTACTACTACTACTACTACTACTACTACTACTACTACTACTACTACTACTACTACTACTACTACTACTACTACTACTACTACTACTACTACTACTACTACTACTACTACTACTACTACTACTACTACTACTACTACTACTACTACTACTACTACTACTACTACTACTACTACTACTACTACTACTACTACTACTACTACTACTACTACTACTACTACTACTACTACTACTACTACTACTACTACTACTACTACTACTACTACTACTACTACTACTACTACTACTACTACTACTACTACTACTACTACTACTACTACTACTACTACTACTACTACTACTACTACTACTACTACTACTACTACTACTACTACTACTACTACTACTACTACTACTACTACTACTACTACTACTACTACTACTACTACTACTACTACTACTACTACTACTACTACTACTACTACTACTACTACTACTACTACTACTACTACTACTACTACTACTACTACTACTACTACTACTACTACTACTACTACTACTACTACTACTACTACTACTACTACTACTACTACTACTACTACTACTACTACTACTACTACTACTACTACTACTACTACTACTACTACTACTACTACTACTACTACTACTACTACTACTACTACTACTACTACTACTACTACTACTACTACTACTACTACTACTACTACTACTACTACTACTACTACTACTACTACTACTACTACTACTACTACTACTACTACTACTACTACTACTACTACTACTACTACTACTACTACTACTACTACTACTACTACTACTACTACTACTACTACTACTACTACTACTACTACTACTACTACTACTACTACTACTACTACTACTACTACTACTACTACTACTACTACTACTACTACTACTACTACTACTACTACTACTACTACTACTACTACTACTACTACTACTACTACTACTACTACTACTACTACTACTACTACTACTACTACTACTACTACTACTACTACTACTACTACTACTACTACTACTACTACTACTACTACTACTACTACTACTACTACTACTACTACTACTACTACTACTACTACTACTACTACTACTACTACTTGTTCATAACTACTACTACTACTTGTTCATAACTACTACTACTACTTGTTCATAACTACTACTACTACTTGTTCATAACTACTACTACTACTTGTTCATAACTACTACTACTACTTGTTCATAACTACTACTACTACTTGTTCATAACTACTACTACTACTTGTTCATAACTACTACTACTACTTGTTCATAACTACTACTACTACTTGTTCATAACTACTACTACTACTTGTTCATAACTACTACTACTACTTGTTCATAACTACTACTACTACTTGTTCATAACTACTACTACTACTTGTTCATAACTACTACTACTACTTGTTCATAACTACTACTACTACTTGTTCATAACTACTACTACTACTTGTTCATAACTACTACTACTACTTGTTCATAACTACTACTACTACTTGTTCATAACTACTACTACTACTTGTTCATAACTACTACTACTACTTGTTCATAACTACTACTACTACTTGAGAAATAAATCGGTCCACACTATCCCAGAGACACATTAGTATAATAGGTACCACATCCCCCAGTAATTCTAATATTATGGTATTCCAAGATAGGAAAAAGGGGAAAAGAGGGGATTTTTTTTACGGTACAATATATGAAAAGACAAAAATTACTTTTTAAGAAAAAAATCTTTCATAACTTTATTTTAGAAATATTAAAAAGCTGTATTTAAAGACAGAGAAAACACAAGTACATTCATAGTACAAAGAAGTACATAGCTATAAAAAAAATATAGGGGATCCTGAAATTAATAGTTGCTGGGACTGATCATGCTTCCTCCCGACATGTTTCGCATTTGTGCTTCTTCAGGGGAGTATACAACTAATGATTTAATAAAAGAGAAATTTAAGAATACAGAGTATATATGCATACTATTTATACAGATATAATGCAAATTTGTTTGTAAAGTAGTTTCATATTTTGCTTAGTCCAAAGAGGAGCAATGCTTACCCAAAGATGGAAAGTCCAAGTCTCACAGCACATAAGCCAATTGATGTAAGAGTAAATGGCAAAATATTATGGGACAGGATCAAGTGATAAAAACACCCTAGCCCTATGCAGGGCATAGATGGAGGAAAACAAACGCTGAAGAGACAAGATGAAAAAATAGGAATAAAAAATAGATACTATGTTTTCAAATGGTATAAAATATGTTATAATATAGTAAATAAGATAAAAAGAATTAATCCTACAATTATATGTAGGAATGGGGCTAAAAGAAAGTGCCTCCACATTAGAACATAATTATTCATTCATTAAGAATGCAGTAATTAATTATAAATCGGATTAGATCAAGTTTATATGTAGGTTATAAATAATTGTATAGAATATATAATTAATACACTTAAAATAAATAGAATTCTTTTTACCTGCGGTAATGGTAAAGGATGAGAAGATTCGTTCCATAGAGTAATATTAATGCAATGTAATAGCAGCAGATCCCATTGAACAAATCAGTAAGCTCAGTACAGTGTATGTTCTGAAGGAACTGCAGCGTGCAGCATTAGGCTGCTACTATAAGCTTATTGCACCTACAGACAGATAATCAAGAAGGGGTAAATGAGTATGTGTAATTAGTGATGGACGAACTTCCGACGGGACGTTTCGCGAACGCGAAACGCGAACGGACACAAACGTTCGCGAAAACGACCGTTCGCCGCGGGCTCCATTGACTTCAATGGGAGGCGAATTTCGCAAACCTTTAGGTCGAATTTGCGGCCACGGGGTAATTATTAGGGGGTAGCACGTAGTCCCACCACCTGGACAATAGCATAATACATGTATGAGGTGAATTTGGGATCGATAACTACAAGCATTTTTTTTTTATTTGGGAAATTGTTCTGACAATTCAGGACTATGGAGCTAATGAAGGCAATGGAGGAGAGGGAAGGTCAGGGACCAGGGTAGGCAAACAAGAGGGTGCAGGAGATACAGAGCACTGACAGCAGCACCGTAATACAGAGCACTGACATCAGCACCGTGACATACAGCGCTGACAGCAGCTCCGTGACATACAGCGCTGACAGCAGCTCCGTGACATACAGCGCTGACAGCAGCTCCGTGACATACAGCGCTGACAGCAGCTCCGTGACATACAGCGCTGACAGCAGCTCCGTGACATACAGCGCTGACAGCAGCACCGTGACATACAGCGCTGACAGCAGCTCCGTGACATACAGCGCTGACAGCAGCTCCGTGACATACAGCGCTGACAGCAGCTCCGTGACATACAGCACTGACAGCAGCTCCGTGACATACAGCGCTGACAGCAGCTCCGTGACATACAGCGCTGACAGCAGCACCGTGACATACAGCGCTGACAGCAGCTCCGTGACATACAGCGCTGACAGCAGCTCCGTGACATACAGCGCTGACAGCAGCTCCGTGACATACAGCGCTGACAGCAGCTCCGTGACATACAGCGCTGACAGCAGCTCCGTGACATACAGCGCTGACAGCAGCACCGTGACATACAGCGCTGACAGCAGCTCCGTGACATACAGCGCTGACAGCAGCTCCGTGACATACAGCGCTGACAGCAGCTCCGTGACATACAGCACTGACAGCAGCTCCGTGACATACAGCGCTGACAGCAGCTCCGTGACATACAGCGCTGACAGCAGCACCGTGACATACAGCGCTGACAGCAGCTCCGTGACATACAGCGCTGACAGCAGCTCCGTGACATACAGCGCTGACAGCAGCTCCGTGACATACAGCGCTGACAGCAGCTCCGTGACATACAGCGCTGACAGCAGCTCCGTGACATACAGCGCTGACAGCAGCTCCGTGACATACAGCGCTGACAGCAGCTCCGTGACATACAGCGCTGACAGCAGCTCCGTGACATACAGCGCTGACAGCAGCTCCGTGACATACAGCGCTGACAGCAGCTCCGTGACATACAGCGCTGACAGCAGCTCCGTGACATACAGCGCTGACAGCAGCTCCGTGACATACAGCGCTGACAGCAGCACCGTAAGCAGCCCCAGGAGGAAGTCAGCACAGCACAGGGATGGTGTGATCCCCTCATAATAAGAACCCCCAGGAGGAAGTCAGCACAGCACAGGGATGGTGGGAGCCCCTCATAATAAGAACACCCAGGAGGAAGTCAGCACAGCACAGGGATGGTGGGAACCCCTCATAATAAGCAGCCCCAGTAGAAATATGACACCGCTCAACCTCTTCAAAGAGGAGGGTAGGGGCATATAGTACGGTGTGCTTTTTTGGGTCAGGGAAGTGAGCCAAATGAATTAAGAAGGTCTGTGTGCTTGATTCCAAAAATTGTTTATAGACATATACATGGTCTACTGATCACATGTGTTGAATTCCTCCGAGATCCATGCCTCATTCATTTTTAGAAATGTGAGGTAGTTAACACTGTGGTGAGCTAGGCGAGTACGCTTATCGGTCACAATCCCCCCTGCTGCGCTGAACGTCCTTTCGGACAGGACACTGGATGAGGGGCAAGCCAACAGTTCGATTGCAAATTGGGCAAGCTCTGGCCAGAGGTCAAGCCTGCCCACCCAGTAGTCTAGGGGTTCATCACTCCTCAGAGCGTCCACATCGGCCGTTAACCCAATGTAGTCGGACACCTGACGGTCTAGGCGTTCCCTGATGCTGGATCCGGATGACACCTGTCGATGGGTCGGCTGAAAGAATGACCTCATATCCGAAGTCACCAACACATCTTCAAACCGGCCTCTTCTTGCAGGCGCTGTTGGATTGGTACCCGCAAATCCTTCTCTGGGAGTGGGAATTGCTCCTCTGCCAGCGCACGCAAAAGCAGAATGCAGCATTTCTCGAAGCAAGGCCTGGAAGTGCTGCATTCTGACAGCCCTCTGCGACGGCGGTAACATTTCCGCCATTTTGTGTTTGTACCGGGGGTCTAAGTACGTTGCCACCCAGTACTGGTCCTTGACCCTCATGCTTTTTATACGGGGGTCCCTATTAAAACACTGGAGCATGAAGGCCCCCATTTGCACTAAAGTGGAAGCGGTGTGGTGGCCTGGCTCCTGCTCATCATCCAGGATAATGTCGTCCTCTTCATTCTCCTCTCCCCATCCTCGCACAACAGGGATCCCAGAAAGGTTTAAAGCATGCTCTTCTTGCTCCTGCTCATCCGCCCCGGCACCATCCTCCTCTGACTCCTCATCAGACTCCTGTTGTTGACTTGTCTCAGATAGAGTAGCCCCCCCTGGGAATTCATCCAGCATTGCGACTTCCTCATCTTCCCGCTCCTGCTCCTCCACAGCCTGATCAATGACACGACGCAATGCACGCTCCAGAAAGAAGGCATAAGGTACCATGTCACTGATGGCGCCATGGCTGCGACTGACCAGTTTGGTGATCTCCTCAAATGGCCGCAGAAGTCTGCATGTGTCGCGCATGAGCAGCCACTGGCGCGGTGAAAAAAAACCCAGCTCCCCAGAACCGTTTCTTTCGCAGAGTTCATACAGGTAGACGTTAACTGCACGTTTCTGCTGGAGCAGCCTATCAAGCATATAGAAGGTTGAGTTCCATCGCGTCGGGCAATCGCAAATAAGACGTCTGACCGGCAGATGGTGTCGCCGCTGAATGTCAGCAAGGCGAGCCATGGCCGTGTAAGATCTTCTGAAATGGGCCGAGATTTTCCTTGCCTGCCGCAAGATGTCCTGGACCCCAGGGTATTTGACAAGGAATCGCTGCACGACCAAGTTTAAGACGTGTGCCATGCACGGCACGTGCGTGATTTTGCCCTGTTTCAATGCGCTAAGCAGATTGGCACCGTTGTCACACACCACTTTACCAACTGTCAAATTGAGCGGTGTTAGCCACTCATCTGCCTGTGAACGCAAAGCTGAAAGGAGTGCCGGGCCAGTGTGGCTCTTTGCTTCCAGGCACAACAGACGCAGCACGGCATGGCAACGTCTCACCTGGCATGTGGAATAGGTTCTGGGGAGCTTGGGCGGTGCAGTGGAAGAGACGCTAGCAGCGGAAAAGGAGGAGGCAGCTGAGGAGGAGAGGGAGGAGGATGGAGTAGGAGGAGGAGAAGAAGAGTCAGGCCTGCATGCAATCCGTGGCGGTAAAACCAAATCTACACGGGTGCCACGGGTTACATGCTTGACGGCCGTCAGAAGGTTCACCCAGTGGGCAGTAAAACTGATATACCTTCCCTGCCCGTGTTTGCTAGACCACGTGTCTGTGGTCAGATGTATCTTGGCACCGACACTGTGTGCCAGAGATACATTCACTTGCCGCTGAACATGGCCATATAGCTCTGGGATGCCCTTCTCTGAGAAATACTTCCTTCCTGGGACCTTCCATTGTGGTGTTCCAATGGCCACAAATTTGCGAAAGGCCTCCGAGTCCACCAGTTTATATGGCAGTAGTTGGCGGGCTATGAGTTCTGACAAGCCAGCCGCCAACCGTTGGGCAAGAGGGTTATCCGGCGTCATCATTTTTTTACGCTCAAACATTAGGCCCACGGAAGCCTGCCTTTTTGCAGAAAAATGTGAGCTTGGCGTGATGGAAGGTGGAGTGGAGGACAATTGTGAGGAGAGAGGAGAAGGAGAAGTAGAAGACGAGGCTGGACGGTGAGAGCCTGCAGTGTGGCTTTGTGTGTTCCGTTGCTCCCACTGGGCTCGGTGATGGCTGCTCATGTGCCTTCTTAAGGCGGTCGTCCCTAGGTGAGTATTGGGCTTACCGCGACTAACGCGTTGACTGCAAAGATTGCAGATGGCAACGCTATTGTCAGCAGCGGACACGTTAAAAAAAGCCCACACTGCGGAGCCATGTGCCGGTGTCCTGGGAGCGCCAGATGTGACCGTACATGGTCGATGACTCGCTCCTGATACATTTGCAGTCTGCTTTGTCCCTGCTGTGCAATGTAAGTCATTGCTGCTTCTCCTCCCTATCTGCTGGTCCATATCTCCCTCTGAACTCCCCTCCTCTTCCTCTCTTGTGGGCACCCACGTGACATCACTAGACACGTCATCATCAACGTCACCTTCCCCACCGCTATAAGTAGAGTAGGCAGCAACACCGGGGACCAACCTCCTCCTTGGGCTGATCTGGGTACTGGCGTCAGACTGCTGAGTAGCGCTTGTTGCTACCTCCTCTTCCTGATCCAATACCAAGAGTGGCTGCGCATCAGAAATGTCCTCTTGATATGGATCGGAAAATAATTCCAGTGACTCAAGCGGAAGGTATGTGGTGGTGGTGGTGGTGGTCGTGTTGTTGGTGGTAGTGTCTTTGGGGGTGCACATAGCAGAGAGTGAAGAAGAGGGTGCAGATCGAGAGGATGAGGAGGGTGCAGAAGAGTAAGGCTGAGCGAGCCACTCAACCAAGTCTGGTGCATCCTTTAAAGTAATTGAACGCACCTTCTGCAACTTCCCACTTTGGCTCAAGCCTGTTGCTCCTGCCCTACCCCTACCACCCCTGCGGAAGGGCCTGCCTCTTCCTCTGCATGTCATTTTTTAAATGACCCTGTGACAAAACTCTTAGTCCCTATACCGCTGAAGGACTGCTGCAGTATAGGTGAGCGGTCAGCAGTGGTGCACGTCAACCCTATCTATTGTGGACCTATAGCGGTCCTTACAGAACAGCAGACTGTACCGCACTCAAGCCTATGTACCGTAGCACCCTATACCAAGTTACCAGTCCTTATAAGAACTTTTGTGGACCAAGCAGGTTGTGTATTAGTGTTTAGCAGACTGTACGTCAGTCCCTATACCGCTGAAGGACTGCTGCAGTATAGGGCAGCGGTCAGCAGTGGTGCACGTCAACCCTATCTATTGTGGACCGATAGCGGTCCTTACAGAACAGCAGACTGTACCGCACTCAAGCCTATGTACCGTAGCACCCTATACCAAGTTACCAGTCCTTATAAGAACTTTTGTGGACCAAGCAGGTTGTGTATTAGTGTTTAGCAGACTGTACGTCAGTCCCTATACCGCTGAAGGACTGCTGCAGTATAGGGCAGCGGTCAGCAGTGGTGCACGTCAACCCTATGTATTGTGGACCGATAGCGGTCCTTACAGAACAGCAGACTGTAACGCACTCAGGCCTATGTACCGTAGCACCCTATACCAAGTTACCAGTCCTTATAAGAACTTTTGTGGACCAAGCAGGTTGTGTGTTAGTGATTAGCAGACTGTACGTCAGTCCCTATACCAATGAAGGACTGCTGCAGTATAGGGCAGCGGTCAGCAGTAGTGCACGGCAACCCTATGTATTGTGGACCGATAGCGGTCCTTACAGAACAGCAGACTGTAACGCACTCAGGCCTATGTACCGTAGCACCCTATACCAAGTTACCAGTCCTTATAAGAACTTTTGTGGACCAAGCAGGTTGTGTGTTAGTGATTAGCAGACTGTACGTCAGTCCCTATACCAATGAAGGACTGCTGCAGTATAGGGCAGCGGTCAGCAGTAGTGCACGGCAACCCTATGTATTGTGGACCGATAGCGGTCCTTACAGAACAGCAGACTGTACCGCACTCAAGCCTATGTACCGTAGCACCCTATACCAAGTTACCAGTCCTTATAAGAACTTTTGTGGACCAAGCAGGTTGTGTATTAGTGTTTAGCAGACTGTACGTCAGTCCCTATACCGCTGAAGGACTGCTGCAGTATAGGGCAGCGGTCAGCAGTGGTGCACGTCAACCCTATGTATTGTGGACCGATAGCGGTCCTTACAGAACAGCAGACTGTAACGCACTCAGGCCTATGTACCGTAGCACCCTATACCAAGTTACCAGTCCTTATAAGAACTTTTGTGGACCAAGCAGGTTGTGTGTTAGTGATTAGCAGACTGTACGTCAGTCCCTATACCAATGAAGGACTGCTGCAGTATAGGGCAGCGGTCAGCAGTAGTGCACGGCAACCCTATGTATTGTGGACCGATAGCGGTCCTTACAGAACAGCAGACTGTAACGCACTCAGGCCTATGTACCGTAGCACCCTATACCAAGTTACCAGTCCTTATAAAAACTTTTGTGGACCAAGCAGGTTGTGTGTTAGTGTTTAGCAGACTGTGCGTCAGTCCCTATACCGCTGAAGGACTGCTGCAGTATAGGGCAGCGGTCAGCAGTGGTGCACGTCAACCCTATCTATTGTGGACCGATAGCGGTCCTTACAGAACAGCAGACTGTACCGCACTCAAGCCTATGTACCGTAGCACCCTATACCAAGTTACCAGTCCTTATAAGAACTTTTGTGGACCAAGCAGGTTGTGTATTAGTGTTTAGCAGACTGTACGTCAGTCCCTATACCGCTGAAGGACTGCTGCAGTATAGGGCAGCGGTCAGCAGTGGTGCACGTCAACCCTATGTATTGTGGACCGATAGCGGTCCTTACAGAACAGCAGACTGTAACGCACTCAGGCCTATGTACCGTAGCACCCTATACCAAGTTACCAGTCCTTATAAGAACTTTTGTGGACCAAGCAGGTTGTGTGTTAGTGATTAGCAGACTGTACGTCAGTCCCTATACCAATGAAGGACTGCTGCAGTATAGGGCAGCGGTCAGCAGTAGTGCACGGCAACCCTATGTATTGTGGACCGATAGCGGTCCTTACAGAACAGCAGACTGTACTGCACTCAGGCCTATGTACCGTAGCACCCTATACCAAGTTACCAGTCCTTATAAAAACTTTTGTGGACCAAGCAGGTTGTGTGTTAGTGTTTAGCAGACTGTGCGTCAGTCCCTATACCGCTGAAGGACTGCTGCAGTATAGGGCAGCGGTCAGCAGTAGTGCACGGCAACCCTATGTATTGTGGACCGATAGCGGTCCTTACAGAACAGCAGACTGTAACGCACTCAGGCCTATGTACCGTAGCACCCTATACCAAGTTACCAGTCCTTATAAGAACTTTTGTGGACCAAGCAGGTTGTGTGTTAGTGATTAGCAGACTGTACGTCAGTCCCTATACCAATGAAGGACTGCTGCAGTATAGGGCAGCGGTCAGCAGTAGTGCACGGCAACCCTATGTATTGTGGACCGATAGCGGTCCTTACAGAACAGCAGACTGTACCGCACCCAAGCCTATGTACCGTAGCACCCTAGACAGACCAAGTTACCAGTCCTGATAAAGAGCTTTGTGGAACAAGTGAGTTGTGAATGATTAGCAGACTGCAGCAGAAGGGCAGCAGTCAAGTATAATATTCTTTCTATATTTGGAAGAAAGAATATTATACGTGTACAAGCCTATTACCGTACCACTGATACCAGTCCTGAAAAGAACCTTTGTGGAACTAATAGTAACAGCAAGTCTTTAAAATTATCCTCACTGCCTGACACACTGCTTCCTGCCTGTCCCTATACAAATTGGCAAAAAAGAGTAGGCTGGAACGATTAGCTGGAACAGCTCTTTTGTGGACCTGATAGTAACAGCTAATGATGATGATGATGATGATGATGAAGAAAGACTAATCTGGCTGAGCTGTCCCTAAAATAGCAGCATACAGCGCTCTGTCCCTTTATCTAAACTGACAAAAGAAACTCAGGCTGCTGACCTAACACCTATACCAGTCCTGAAAAGAACTTTTGTGTACCAAATAGCTAGCGTTTTCTCTGTCCCTACTCCACACAGGATCCTTTCCCTACAGTGACAGAAGAAAGAATGTAAAATGGCCACCGGATCGGGTGTATTTATAGGTTAGGGGGAATGTCCAAGTGTCCATGAGCTGTCATGTCTCAATTGGTTGTCCTGTAACACATGATAAACGTGTCACGAAAGGTTAAAGTTCTTGTATACATTAAACACGTAAGTCCGCCGGGGCGAACGACGGAAAAAGGCGTTCGAACCCGCGGACGGCGAAAGTCGGAAATTCGCCGCGAAACGACCGCCGGGCGAACCGTTCGGCCATCACTATGTGTAATGACTAAAGAATGACAGCAGTGTAATTTAAGAGTGAGAAGGTATGTTTACCAGAACAGAAGAAAATCCAGCGTGGCGACAGTATCTATGTCGAACCTGCAGCGTTTGATGGAATGACAGCGCCGGTTTTTAAATCCCCCATCCATCGAGCCGGCGTCTGACGTCACCGGCTCGATGAGGACAGCCATTGGGAGAGACAGTGAGCACGTGCGAGGCCCGTCGAACCGATGCCCTGAACTACCATACCCATAATGCTTCAGTGCTGACACGAGATGGTTGAGAATGGCAGCAGATGTTAATGAAGCTGAGCTGACTCTCCGCCCAGAGGGGGCGGAAAGAAAACAGGCTATAGTGGAGGCAGACAGAACGGCGGTTATCATGGTCTCTAACCCAGAAGGGATACACGCTCATGTTCATCCCGGATCGGGCGCCACCTGGAACGAAAGCCAAACGGCGCCCTTGGGTGTCCATATGCCCGTGCGTACTTGGTGCCAGGGGGGAAGAAACCAAATAAACCCGTCCCATGCCTCAAATTAATGAGGCTAAAAATTGTGGTGCGGGAAGGAAAGGAAAAGACATACTCCTCACTGTGGGTGGAAATCATAGAGAGCAACAGAGATCCCCAAATATACAATCCATGATATCCATCTTTGGACCAAGCAAAATAGGACAATTACAAATGATACAAATCATGTGAAACAATAATAATAGTAAACTAACTGGGTTAATTTTGCAATAATATTTTTTATATAAATATATCAAATATGTAAGAAAACAAAAAATGAAATGAAAATGAAAAATAAAAAAATAAAAAAAGAGTAATGACAGTGGGGGAGGGGAATAAGGAAGAAAAGAGAGAAAATAAGTGTGAAGGAAGGAAAGGAGAGAGAGAGGGAGAATACAGGGAGGAAGAAATAATAGATATTGCTTATCTCTCTAATAACCTGGGTCCATGGAGGTCCGCAGCCAAGGAAGGAGGATTCCATGCAAAAAGCAAGAAAAGATTGACTATAAAAAAGGCCTGTAACTTATACTTTCATTAAACCCGGGATATTTTGTGGCTTTTAAAGTATAAATCCACTTAGCTTCTGTTTGTAAAAGGAGCTTATCCACTGAGCCCCCTCGAGAGTTTAGAGGTATATGGGCCAGGGCAATAAATCGGATCCAATTAGGATCAAATGCGTGATGGATCCCAATATGTCTGCTTATGGCTGTAATTATTTTTTTATTAAGGATAGGTTTAATGTGATCTTTTATGCGGATAGAGAAAAGTCTTTTTGTTTTACCAAAGTAAAAACCTCCGCAACGGCATTGGGCTAGATATACAACGCCCGGAGTGGAACATGTCACATGGAATTTTGGAGCAAATGAATTGCCATTTGGTAATTTAATCTTGCGAGAACTATGTACGTAGGGGCACATGTCACATTGCCCACAAGGGTAAGTGCCTGGTTGTTTAAGTGTGATATCCCCTATAGGATCCTGAAAGTGGCTTCTAACCAGACTATCTTTGAGTGATTGAGGTCTCATGTAAGTGATGGATGGTACATCATTTATGTACTGGTTGACAATAGGGTCAGCTTTTAATAGCGGCCAAAACTTTTGAATTATGGCGCGAAAAGAGTAATGTTGATTGGAATATTTTGTTATAATACGTACTTTATTGTCCAAATTTTTTTGTTTATTGGAAAAGAGGAGGGAAGTTCTATCTATATTTTTGACTCTATTATATGACTTCTTCAAGGATATATGACTATAGCCACGTGCTCTCAGTCTTCTGTATAGGTCATTAGCTGCGTTCTTGAAGTCCGAATCAGTACTGCAATTTCGTTTGGCCCTTAAGTATTGGCTATATGGAATGCTTTTAAGGAGCGGTTTTGGATGAAAGCTTGTCGCATGCAGAACCGTGTTGCCAGCAGTGGGCTTTCTATATAAAGTAGAACATAAATGTCCAGTGGTGTTGATTTTAATGGTCAGGTCTAAGAATTCAATAGAATTTTGACTGTAATTTAAAGTAAATTTTAGATTAAATGAGTTCAATGAAAGTAGATTGAAAAACAATAATAGATCTGATTCTGATCCTGACCAGAAAAATAAAATATCATCAATGTACCTGTACCAGGCTATGATGTTACTTAGAAAAGGGGCAAGGTCTTCACGCGCGAAAGTGTCTTTTTCCCACCCCCCCAGGTACAGGTTGGCATACGATGGGGCACATTTAGTCCCCATCGCAACCCCCTGCACCTGGAGGTAGTGGGATTGATTAAATTGGAACACATTATGTTTTAGAATAAAATCCAGCAGCTTCAAAACAAAATCATTATAGGCAAAAAAGGTGGAGCCTCTTTCTTGTAGATAGGAGCGTATTACTTGTAAGCCTTTGGTATGTGGTATGGCATTATACAGACATTCCACGTCTATAGAGACCAGCCAGGATTGTGCCGGTAAGCTGATACCCTCAAGTGTCTTTAAAAGATCAATGGTGTCCTTCACATACGAAAAAAGGGAAATAACATGCGGTATGAGGTGTTTATCTACGAGACTACTTGCATTTTCTGTTAAACTTTCAATACTGGAAATAATAGGACGTCCTGGGGGGTTGGTTATTGATTTGTGCACCTTTGGAAGGGCATAGAAGGTAGCAATTTTAGGGTCTTTGATGTTTAAAAAGTCCCATGTACCTTTATCTATGATACCTGATTTGTATGCGTTAAAAATAATCAAACGATATTGTGTATCAAAATGTGAGATTAGAGAAACAGAGATTGGTCGATACCAATCAGAGTTGTGAAGGATCTTATTACACATAGTAAGATATTGCGAAGTATTCATGATAACAATATTACCACCTTTATCCGCTGGTTTTATGACTATATCTGGATTAGTTTTAAGCTGTTTTAATGCCATCAATTGATCTTTCGTTAAATTATGTTTATTGATTGGTGGGAATTGAGTTTGTTCAATTTCCTGACATACTTGTCGGGTAAATGCCCAAATGTTAGGATTCGTGTTTAAGAGTGGAAAATTTTTTGATTTAGGTTTGAACGTTTCTAGAGGGGGGAAAAAAACTGACTGTACCGACAAGCCAGTGAGGGAGATAGTCGTTTCGTCGTCAGAGGGTATTTGGCCCTCTTCCCATAGATCCATCAGGTTGGAAAGGGCTTGTTGGTCGGCCCTATTTGCCTCATTCGTGAGATTAGAAATGTTTGCTTGTGGAGTAGGTGGATTAGATTTATGAAATAGGGTTCTATATGTCAATTTTCGTGCGAATAGATGTATGTCTTTTATTAAAGAAAATTTGTCCGAGCTGGAATCAGGACAGAAAGTCAGTCCTAGTTTAAGAACATCAAGTTCATGGCTTGTAAGAGTATGAGAAGACAAGTTAACAATGGAAAGTTCAGTATATGAACTAAATTTTGAATTGGTAGAGGGAGATTTAATTAATTGTTGGGTAATTGGGGAGGTTCTTTCCCTAAAAAAATAGGGGCGATTCGGAGGTCCGCCGGTAGGGGAGCACCACTGGGTGATATAATGATGTCATTAATATTGGTGGTGGATGAAGGTAATGTGAGGGGAACTGATTTGGTGGAAGAGGACGTGAGGGTAGTTGACAGAGAAGTGTTACTGATAGTGGAAGTGGATAGAGAAGTGTTAATGGAGATGGGAGTGATGAGGGATGGAAGTGATGGTGGGTGATGGAACATAGTGAGAGGGCGAACAGGAACCTGTTTAGAAATAGGATGTGTATGAGAAGGTAGGGGAGTGCTAAGGTGTTGATTGGGTGCTGCCATAGCGGCGCCCTCCGAATCGCTTTTTCTCCTTTTTGGATGTCTATCTCCGGATAGATCCCTATAAATTGTAGAGTGATTGGAAGGAAAAGATGTAGACGAAGCACTAGATCTAGTTTCATCGTCATTATAGCCCCTCCTATTGGAGGCTCGTGATGTTCTAAAGAATCTATTTTTGTTTTGACCATCTGCTGGCCATTTATATGCCGAGCCATTCACATAAGAGTTACTGTCACGCGTGAATTTATTTTGTTTTGAACAAATTATCTCGAGAGTATAATTCTCAATGTGTTTAGATAATTCAGCTTCCTTACGTTTAAATTTGGAAGTCAAAATTATTTTGGCATATTCCTCGTACCATTTTTTAATTGAATTATCTATCATATCAATATCATGCGAGTATTGGATAATTAATAAAGTCATCATTGCTGTAGAGCATGTTTGCAAATTTTCTTCCCATTTTTGTTTAATGAGGTTGTCAATTTTATTAAGATTGGGGAATATTTGTACTCTAAGGCCAAAAGGAACGATTTGTTGATCTATGTATTTTTGAAAAAACTTTCTGTGCCAGAAAATTCTAACCTTGCGTTCCAAAAGTCGTTGCAAATATTGCAATGCTAGATCCAGGTCTTTATCTGATGGTTCACTGTTCTTTTGAAAATCTGAGGCCTTGTTCATTAGGCCTTCCCAGGCCTCGCCGCTGAAAGCCGCCATGGACCCGGAAACGAGAGGGAAAAATAAAAGAAAAACAAAAAAGGGGGGGAAAGGGAAAGAGGAAAAAAAAAAAAAAAACACAATATTTTAAATTAGTAGAGATAAGTACAAAATTTCATTGCATACAATTACCGTGTCACAGGGAGGTGGGCCTATGGACAAAAAGCGTATTAAAACGCATAAATACAGTCCTCTTTGGACTAAGCAAAATATGAAACTACTTTACAAACAAATTTGCATTATATCTGTATAAATAGTATGCATATATACTCTGTATTCTTAAATTTCTCTTTTATTAAATCATTAGTTGTATACTCCCCTGAAGAAGCACAAATGCGAAACATGTCGGGAGGAAGCATGATCAGTCCCAGCAACTATTAATTTCAGGATCCCCTATATTTTTTTTATAGCTATGTACTTCTTTGTACTATGAATGTACTTGTGTTTTCTCTGTCTTTAAATACAGCTTTTTAATATTTCTAAAATAAAGTTATGAAAGATTTTTTTCTTAAAAAGTAATTTTTGTCTTTTCATATATTGTACCGTAAAAAAATCCCCTCTTTTCCCCTTTTTCCTATCTTGGAATACCATAATACTACTACTACTTGTTCATAACTACTACTACTACTACTACTTGTTCATAACTACTACTACAACTACTTGTTCATAACTACTACTACAACTACTTGTTCATAACTACTACTACTACTACTACTTGTTCAGAACTACTACTACTACTACTACTACTACTAGTTCATAACTACTACTACAACTACTACTACTACTTGTTCATAACTACTACTACTTGTTCATAACTACTACTACTACTACTTGTTCATAACTAGTACTACTACTACTACTTGTTCATAACTACTACTACTACTTGTTCATAACTACTACTACTACTACTACTACTACTTGTTCATAACTACTACTACTTGTTCATAACTAGTACTACTACTACTTGTTCATAACTACTACTTGTTCATAACTACTACTACTACTACTACTACTTGTTCATAACTACTACTACTACTTGTTCAGAACTACTACTACTACTACTACTAGTTCATAACTACTACTACTTGTTCATAACTACTACTATAACTACTACTACTACTTGTTCATAACTACTACTACTACTACTACTACTTGTTCATAACTACTACTACTACTTGTTCATAACTACTACTACTACTTGTTCATAACTACTACTACTACTACTACTACTTGTTCATAACTACTACTACTACTACTACTACTTGTTCATAACTACTACTACAACTACTTGTTCATTACTACTACTACTACTACTACTACTTGTTCATAACTACTACTACTACTACTACTTGTTCATAACTACTACTACTACTACTTGTTCATAACTACTACTATAACTACTACTACTACTTGTTCATAACTACTACTACTACTTGTTCATAACTACTACTACTACTACTACTACTTGTTCATAACTAGTACTACTACTACTTGTTCATAACTACTACTTGTTCATAACTACTACTACTACTACTTGTTCATAACTACTACTACTACTTGTTCAGAACTACTACTACTACTACTACTACTACTACTACTACTACTAGTTCATAACTACTACTACTTGTTCATAACTACTACTATAACTACTACTACTACTTGTTCATAACTACTACTACTACTACTACTTGTTCATAACTACTACTACTACTACTACTTGTTCATAACTACTACTACTACTTGTTCATAACTACTACTACTACTACTACTACTTGTTCATAACTACTACTACTACTTGTTCATAACTACTACTACAACTACTTGTTCATTACTACTACTACTACTACTTGTTCATAACTACTACTACTACTACTACTTGTTCATAACTACTACTACTACTACTTGTTCATAACTACTACTACTACTACTTGTTCATAACTACTACTATAACTACTACTACTACTTGTTCATAACTACTACTACTACTTGTTCATAACTACTACTACTACTACTACTACTTGTTCATAACTAGTACTACTACTACTACTTGTTCATAACTACTACTACTACTACTTGTTCATAACTACTACTACTACTACTACTACTACTACTTGTTCATAACTACTACTACTACTACTTGTTCATAACTACTACTACAACTACTACTTGTTCATAACTAGTACTACTACTACTTGTTCATAACTACTACTACTTGTTCATAACTACTACTACTTGTTCATAACTACTACTACTACTACTACTAGTTCATAACTACTACTACTTGTTCATAACTACTACTATAACTACTACTACTACTTGTTCATAACTACTACTACTACTACTACTTGTTCATAAGTACTACTACTACTACTTGTTCATAACTAGTACTACTACTACTACTTGTTCATAACTACTACTACTACTTGTTCATAACTACTACTACTACTACTTGTTCATAACTACTACTACTACTTGTTCATAACTACTACTACAACTACTTGTTCATAACTACTACTAGTACTACTACTACTTGTTCATAACTAGTACTACTTGTTCATAACTACTACTACTACTACTTGTTCATAACTAGTACTACTACTACTACTACTACTACTACTTGTTCATAACTACTACTACTACTACTACTTGTTCATACACAATACTACTACTACTTGTTCATACACAATACTACTTCTTGTTCATACATAATACTACTACTACTACTACTACTTGTTCATACACAATACTACTACTACTATTCAATCCAGTTTTATGTACCTTGTAGTAAGTGTCTTTCTTTGATGACAATATGCTTGTAATATTATTACTGAATATAAACATATATACTGTACTTACTCTTCTTACTTTTATGGTCTTAGTAGCGCTCACCTCATCTAAAGTCCCCGGGGAAATTTCTCTTTTTTTGTTGAATAGCGATATAAACAGCTTCTAAAAACCTTCTCAGAACTCCTCACCAAAAGTGAGAATTGTGTGGAAAGTCATTGGGGGGTTATTTACTAAAGGTGAATCCACCCCCCACCACAAGTGCAAAGTGCCCCGAAACCCCCCGAAACCACCCCAGAAGTGCCGTCACTGCAGATCCGAGGGGGACATGCCAGGAGAATAAAATACAGCATTTTATCTTGTACATGATTGGATGATAAAATCAGCAGAGCTTCCCCTCATTTCAGATCCACCCCTCAGATTTACCCCCAGCGCCCCCAAAGTGGATCCGCCCCCCACAAACAACCCCCATTGTGTCTCCAACTCCTACTAAGAGTTGTGATGAGATTGTGGAAAGAAGCACTTTGATGAATGTGATATAAAGGGAGAAGAGTTGTGCGGAGTCCTGCGAGGAGAAGCGACCAGTGACATGGACAATGCCGGTTGTGTTCAGCGAGGGAATGGAATAGAATATCAGACAGAACTACAAGACAAACACTGGATGTGAGGACACCTACCTATTCTAAACACTGGATGTGAGGACACCTACCTATTCTAAACACTGGATGTGAGGACACCTACCTATTCTAAACACTGGATGTGAGGACACCTACCTATTCTAAACACTGGATGTGAGGACACCTACCTATTCTAAACACTGGATGTGAGGACACCTACCTATTCTAAACACTGGATGTGAGGACACCTACCTATTCTAAACACTGGATGTGAGGACACCTACCTATTCTAATACACTGGATGTGAGGACACCTACCTATTCTAAACACTGGATGTGAGGACACCTACCTATTCTAAACACTGGATGTGAGGACACCTACCTATTCTAAACACTGGATGTGAGGACACCTACCTATTCTAATACACTGGATGTGAGGACACCTACCTATTCTAAACACTGGATGTGAGGACACCTACCTATTCTAAACACTGGATGTGAGGACACCTACCTATTCTAAACACTGGATGTGAGGACACCTACCTATTCTAAACACTGGATGTGAGGACACCTACCTATTCTAAACACTGGATGTGAGGACACCTACCTATTCTAAACACTGGATGTGAGGACACCTACCTATTCTAAACACTGGATGTGAGGACACCTACCTATTCTAAACACTGGATGTGAGGACACCTACCTATTCTAAACACTGGATGTGAGGACACCTACCTATTCTAAACACTGGATGTGAGGACACCTACCTATTCTAAACACTGGATGTGAGGACACCTACCTATTCTAAACACTGGATGTGAGGACACCTACCTATTCTAAACACTGGATGTGAGGACACCTACCTATTCTAAACACTGGATGTGAGGACACCTACCTATTCTAAACACTGGATGTGAGGACACCTACCTATTCTAATACACTGGATGTGAGGACACCTACCTATTCTAAACACTGGATGTGAGGACACCTACCTATTCTAAACACTGGATGTGAGGACACCTACCTATTCTAATACATATTGTGTGGGAAAAATATCCCAATAAGTGATTATTGATTGGTTTGCGCAAAAGTAGTGTCTACAGAATATTGGATGGTTTGATGATATTTTTATTATTATTTTGTTACTAGTAATGGCGGTGATCTGATCTGCGATTTCTATGGTGACGGCGACATTACGGCGGACACATCGGACACTTCTGGTGCTATTTTGGGACCATTGTCATTTATACAGCGATCAGTGCGATTATAAATACATTGATTAATATATAAATGTGAGTGGCAGTGAAGGGGTTAAGCACTAGGTGGCGCTGTAGGGGTGAAGTGTGTCCTAGGGGCGTGTTTCTAGCTGTGGGGGGAGGGGCTGTGTGTGACACTGATCAGCGCTCCAATCACAGGGATCAGAGATCTGTGTCCTGTCACTGGGCAGAACGGGGAGATTCGGCCCCTCCCCCGTTCTTCCTCTCCGGGAGACGATGGTGGGTATCCCCGCGGACATGGAGTCTGAGAGACCCGCCATCACACTCCCGGTGCTCGGGGCGTGCACGCCCGCAAACCGCTTCTTAAAGGGCAAGGTGCAGGTCCGGTAATCTGCCTGTAGGGGCCCTTCTGCCGACGTATATCGGCGTGAGCCGGTCACCAAGCGGTTAGAAACATGGAGGAGAACTTACCTGGAAACAACCCTCCCCCGATAAATGGTTTGTGGTACGATCGTTATGACGCGGTGATGTCACATGGTGTCAGAGATGACTCCGCCCTTCTTCACCAGCACACATGGTGGGGGCTGCAGCGAGGCATCGGGGCCCCGGCGATGGGTGGTGAAGAGATTGGAAAGAAGGGATTATGGTGGCTGATTGGTGAATTGTGCGGAAGGGGGAGGAGTCTCTGTACAGCAAGCATGGTGGACGACCTTCCAAGGACCCGCTAAGGACCTAAAGCTGAGAGATCATCAACAACCCCCCACAATCCACACAATCATTATACAGAGGAGTTCCCATCCCCCATACAAATCCTGCACACACTGACCTTCAATAATCCCACACTTACCTGTCCCGGGGTCCAGCCATGCGGGGGATGGAAGCCCCGCTCCTCCCCTCCCCCTTCTCCGCTCCGTATTGCCTTCACAGCCAGACACCCACTGCACATGTGTGAGCGACACAACGCCACGATTATCATTAGAAGTCAGAGAGAGGAAGGAAATGTGCTGTGACTTGTGTGATGATGTCATCCCATAGAAGATGACATCACACATCTCCTCCCTTCACCAACAACTCAATGTGATTGGAGCTACAAGATGCGGGGAGATCACCCTCATCACAGGTAAGTCCACACACTACATGTACACAACCCTCATCACAGGTAAGTACACACACTACATGTACACAACCCTCATCACAGATAAGTACACACACTACATGTACACAACCCTCATCACAGGTAAGTACACACACTACATGTACACACCCTCATCACAGGTAAGTACACACACTACATGTACACAACCCTCATCACAGGTAAGTCCACACACTACATGTACACAACCCTCATCACAGGTAAGTACACACACTACATGTACACAACCCTCATCACAGATAAGTACACACACTACATGTACACAACCCTCATCACAGGTAAGTACACACACTACATGTACACACCCTCATCACAGGTAAGTACACACACTACATGTACACACCCCTCATCACAGGTAAGTACACACACTACATGTACACAACCCTCATCACAGATAAGTACACACACTACATGTACACAACCCTCATCACAGGTAAGTACACACACTACATGTACACAACCCTCATCACAGGTAAGTACACACACTACATGTACACAACTCTCATCACAGGTAAGTACACACACTACATGTACACAACCCTCATCACAGGTAAGTACACACACTACATGTACACAACCCTCATCACTGGTAAGTACACACACTACATGTACACAACCCTCATCACAGGTAAGTCCACACACTACATGTACACAACTCTCATCACAGGTAAGTACACACACTACATGTACACAACCCTCATCACAGGTAAGTACACACACTACATGTACACAACCCTCATCACAGGTAAGTACACACACTACATGTACACAACCCTCATCACTGGTAAGTACACACACTACATGTACACAACTCTCATCACAGGTAAGTCCACACACTACATACACACAACTGTCATTTTCTGCAGCTTTATTTACAGGACTTGTTTTTATTACAGTCACTCTCCTCTAAAGAGAACGCTATGGGCGGGATCACCGCACAGATCTCATCTCCTGATATTTTATCCTCTTCCCGACAAGCCGCCATAGTTTTACTGCGGCAGAACGGCACGGGCAGGCCAATCACCGTTATGTTACGTCGCTTCCTTAAGCGGCCACTAGGGGCGCTCGCCCCCCGGAGCCGATGCAAGTGCCCGGCCGCTCTCAATGACCGCCAGGCTCCGGCAATCGCTGGTGACACGGGGAGAAGCGGGATCTGTGTGTGTAAAAACAGAGATCCAGGTTCTCTGAGGGGAGAAGTGACAGATCGCTGTTCATACAGAGTACAGAGTATGAACAGCGATCTGTCATCTCCCCTACTCAGTCCCCTCCCCCTACAGTTAGAACACACTCAGGGAACACATTGATGCCCTCTAGTGGTTAACCCCTTCCCTGCCAGTGACATTTACACAGGAATCAGTGCATTTGTATAGCTCTGATCGCTGTATAAATTATAATCGTCCCAAAAATGTGTCAGAAATGTGCAATGTGTCCGCCGCAATGTCACCGTCCCAATAAAAATCACTGCCATTACTAGTAATAAAAATTGATTAATAAAAATTCCATAAATCTATCCCCGCTTCCCCCGCCTCTTGTCTGAGATCAGAACTCCACCCTTCCAGCCTCCTGCACTCCAGCTCCTCCCAATCTCCGCCCCTCAAACTATCTACACTGCAGCTCCTCCCATTCTCCATCAAAATGTTATTTGGCCATCTACCACCCCACCCCCATGTGTGCCCCCCAGTTTTCATGGGGAAAACTGTTTCAGTACAACACCATGAAAACAGGGGTGTGCACAGGGGCAGTAAATGGGCAAATAACATTGCGAGGGAGAGTGGGAGGAGCTTCAATTCAGAGGTCTGGAGGGGCGGAGTTGGGATCTGACCCGAGAGGCAGGGGAAGCAGGAAAGGATCTCATGGTGGCAGACAAATTTGTGGAGCCAGAAGCAGCTCCGGTGCCAAAAACAGTCCCTGGATTTTCATCGGGACGGCCTCCGATCGGGACGAGGGTCCCAAAATCGGGACTGTCCCGGGAAAATCGGGACTGTTGGCAAGTGTGCAATAACCATCCAACAAACATTTGAGGCAACAAAGTAACACTTTGAGGAGTGAGAGAAACGCGATTGTCACACATAATACACCCGATCATCACTAAGAATATAAATAGAGAGGGGAGTGATGAGAAACACGAGACGGGGGATGGGGACATCACCGGGGACCCCCAGAGCAAGAAGTCATTATTTCATGTGTGCACCACGTATGAAGACCCCACCACACATTACTAACCAAGGAATATAGAAAGTTCAGACACGTCAGGAGCCTAGAAATAGCGAGACACGAGGGGATAGACAGGAGGAAGAGCGCCAGAAAGATTACGGGGGTCCGAGTAGTAATAGAGCCATGGAAAGATACAGGATAGAAAGACGAGTGGGGGGCCCCAACATGGATTGGGGGGTCACTACACATAGAATTCTCTATTACCGGGACAATATTCCGATGGCACATCCAAAACACAAAGAGAAATGATAATAAACACCCCCAGAGAGTAAAACCTCATCATTTTATTAGCTATATATAGCAAGTTACAAAATAGCATGTAAAATCCCCGAATCCCTTACACCATAGAAGAAGGGAAGTCCCAGAGATAGAAAATGACTTCCACTAGTTCTATGTCCCCCCCAAAGAAAACATTCCATATAGTCCATCCCCCCCACAGTGCAGGTGAAATATGCAGTCCGGGAACCCCTCCCCCGCTTTGATAAGGAGCGCTCCCCACACACCTACCTTAGGTAAGGGCTGTACTGTCAGCTTCCTGTAGGGGGCAGTGTGATGCTGTTATACAGAATTGTTCACAATCATACAATTCAATGGGCCTGAGACCTGAGCACAGATAATGGAACCAAAACCTCACAAGTCACTCACAAGTATCAACAAAAACCTCCGAAAAAAGAGGAGAAAAGAAACATGAAAAATCTGGAAAAGTTCAGAGCATTTCTTGTGAGGAAAGGAGATGATCTCCTCTCCATGTATACACAGCTCTTCTTTATAAAGGGCTTCTCGCTGGTTTTCCCGTCCGGCATAAATGGGAAGTGACCGACACCAAATAGATGTGATGGACGCGGCAATCCGGAGTCACCAGATGGACAAAGCCAAGTCTATTGAGGGGAACCCTCAGGCGAGGTGGCACAGCGGGTAGGTGGCTCCTCTAGACTATTGAAGCCGCCATTCATCATACACAAAGCTGGTTTGGTGAGTTAGCGATGGCGGGTTGTTTGGTGATCTCTTCAGAGTGCGGTGAGATTGGTTTTGCCGGTCATATACATAGCGATTGTATCCAGCTAGATGCTTGTCCTATCAAACGTTGGTCCATGTCCCATGCAGTGTGTCAGTATATCCAAGAGATGGCGCTCCAAGGACTGATATCCCATCATATCCATAGTTGTAGTGTCCGCACTAATAGAGGCTTTTCCACAAATCCATCATTTCATCCTTTTCACCAACACCCATCACTTCACACACTCCTCACAGCCATAGACAGGGGTGTTGGCGGGGGGTGGGGGGTCTGTGGATAATGGGGGGTCACCCAGCATGACACACTTACATGTTCCCCACAAAGTCCTCACAGCCATAGACAGGGGTGTTGGCGGGGGGGGAGGGGTCTGTGGATAATGGGGGGGTCACCCAGCATGAAACACATACATGTTCCCCACAAAGTCCTCACAGCCATAGACAGGGGTGTTGGCGGGGGGGGAGGGGTCTGTGGATAATGGGGGGTCACCCAGCATGACACACTTACATGTTCCTCACAAAGTTCTCACAGCCATAGAGGGGGCGGGGCTGCTGCAAGAATTTTTGACACCCCCCATTGGATCCGCCCATGACTCCACCCCCTTTGCAATATGTGACCCACCTGACCATAACACACACTGACCTACCTTACCATTACACACACACACACCTACCACGTAACTGACACAATACACTGACCTACCTGACCATTACACATACACTGACCCACCTACCTGACACACACTGACCTACCTTACCATTACACACACTGACCTACCTGAGCATTAAACACACACACACAAACCTACCTCCCTGACACAAACACTTACTTGCCTACCTGACACACACACACACTGACCTACCTGACCATTACACATACACTGGCCTACCTACCTGACACAATACACTGACCCACCTACCTGACCATCACACACACACACACACACACACACACACACACACACACCTACCTACCTGACACAGGCACACACACTGACCTACCTAGCTGATACATATACTGACCTACCTGACCATTACACACACACTGACCTACCTAGCTGACACATATACTGACCTACCTGAACATTACACATGCACACTGCCCTACCTAGCTGACACAATACACTGACCTACCTGACACAAACACACACTGACCTACCTGACCATAACACATACACTGACCCACCTACCTGACACACAGTGATCTACCTGACCATTACACACACACGGACCTACCTACCTGACACATATACTGACCCACCTACCTGACACAATAGACTGACCCAGCTAACTGACACACACACTGCCCTACCTGACCATCAAACACACACTGACCCACCTAACTGACACACACTGATCTACCTAGCTGACACATACCTGTATACTGACCTACCTGATCATTACACACGCACACTGACCATCAAACACACACTGACCTACCTACCTGACCATTACACACACACACACACACGGACCTACCTACCTGACACATATACTGACCCACCTACCTGACACAATAGACTGAGCCACCTACCTGACACAATACACTGACCCACCTACCTGACCATCAAATATACACTGACCCACCTACCTGGCCATTACACACACATGGACCTACGTACCTGATACAATACGCTGACCCACCTACCTGACACACACACTGACCTATAGTAATGTCCGGTTCATGAACGGATCGTTCTTTTGAATCGATTCATCTGCGTGATCTGATCCATTTAAAACATTTCACTATGACCTCAGTACATAGCAGAGCAGGTCTGGTAATATGATCCTAGAGAGAGAGAGCTCCGCCCCTCCCTGCAACCAATCAGCTGACTCAAAGCACAGCGACACTCAGGAACTGGATACAAACTTAAAGCGGTAGTAAACCCGCTAATTTTTTAAATTTTTTTTAACACCTGCAAAGCAAAAGGCATAATGAGCTAGTATGCACTGCATACTAGCTCATTATGAAATACTTACCTTAGAACGAGGCCCCGACATCTGGCCCGATCCACGCCAAAGGGAGCTGACATGCTCCCTCTGCGTTTCTTCCGGGTATCGCGGCTCTGGCGCTGTGAGTGGCCGGAGCTGCGATATCGTCATGCGGGAGATTTAATTCTGGCCGGTCGGCCACTGCAGGATTTTCAGGCCGAGAACCCCCTTGTGCGCATGCGCCGCTGCAGTCAGCACCGCATACCGAGGGGAATATCTCCTAAACGTACAGGTTTAGGAGAGATTTTTTTTACCTACAGGTAAGCCTTATTGTAGACTTTCCTGTAGGTAATAGTTAAAAAAATGAGTACACAACCACTTTAAAACAAGAGTCTGGAGTTCTCAGTACACTGAGATAAAGAATCATTGGAGTTTTTAGAAGTCAGTACACTGACAGAACCGCGAGTCCCACCAGTAGAACAATACACTAAACCAATGAGGTGTCAGCAGTGATCAGGTGGTACGGACAGCCTGAGGCTCTTTCACACTCGTGTCACTTGTCCTGTGACTTGAGACTGCAAAGTCACATGACAAGTCACACCCCGTGATTTCCAACCAGTTCAGTTCATATCTGTGCCACTTCAACATGGTTTTTGTACTACTTTTGTGCGACTTGTGGCAGAGACCTCCAGATTACACAGACATCGCTTCAAGTCGTGGCAAAAATCATGGCAAAAGCACTTGACTTTCAAGTCACACAAGTGTGAAAATAGCCTAAGTGATTGGATTTTACTACCAGGAGTACTTCACACATGATAGTAAAATCTGATCATCATTCCTGCGCATGCGCTGTAAAGACTACGGGCAAATCTGATGGACAGCAATGTTACCTGTGAAGTTGGCCCATCAGAATGCAGGTCACATGCACAAAAACCCGCTTTTCATTTAGGCTCCGCCTCCACTTGTGCAACTTGTCCTGCGACTTTGTACTCTATGATTTCCAATGAGTATTATTCATATCTGTGCCACTTCATAGTAGTCCCTGTGCTACTTTGGTCCCACTTGAGCTCCATAGACCTCCGGAATACACAGGCGTTGCTTTAAAGTCACATCAAAATTGCGGCAGAATTGTGCGACTTTCAGGCGGCGTTAGTGTGAAAGTCGCATTGATTCTTTGGCGACTTGAAGCCACGCCTGTGTATTCTGGAGGTTTATGGACCTCAAGTCACATTAAATGGGACCAAAGTAGTGCAGGGACTACTCTGAAGTGGCTGTGACTTGAAGTGGCACAGATATGAACGGTACTCATTGGAAATCATCGGGTACTTCTTGTCATGTGACTTTGCAGTCCCAAGTCGCAGGACAAGTGTCACAAGTGGAGGCGGAGCCTAAATGAAAAGCGGGGTTTGTGTGCATGTGACCTGCATTCTGGGGCAACTTCACAGGTAACATTCCTATCCATCAAATGTGTGGAAACCTCGGCTCAGGGCCGGTCCGTGCAATGCGATTTCCTCCATACAGTTAGTATGACTGAAATCATATCGCATTCGCACTAAACTCGCACAGGACCCTTTTTTTTCCGCACCAGAATCGGATCACATGACACCCATGCGATCCGATTCATGTCCAAACTGACACTTCGCAGTGCGACATGCGAGCTGAAATGGGGGTGTCGCTAACATTGTATGACACTCCCCAGCAGTTCTCATGTGTCGTTGTGAACTGTCGTGTGAGTCGGGTGCGATGCAGGAACACGCAGTGGAATCGCAGGATTCCCGCATCACACAAGTGTGATCCCAGCCTAACACAGCTGTTTGTGTGTCACCAAAATTCATGACACCGAGCTCATCTGACACCAATAGACTTGTGCTCTGCACCAATCACCTACATCAAAGTAAATGTCTGGAGGAGGAGCTGCCAACCTCCTGTGTGACTCTTCTGATTCCAATCATTTAATATGTAGAATCAGAGCTTCAGTTCTCTGCTTGTCAGGAGACTCAGCGAGTGACCCGAAGATCCGAAGAATCCATTCATTGAATCATTCCACTGAGGAGATCCAAATCATTCACTTTACAGATCCGACCTTCCATCTTACATCTTCCTCACAAAGTCCTCAGAGACATAGAGGGGGCGGGGCTGCTGCAAGAATTATTGACACCCCCATTGGCTCCGCCCATGACTCCACCCCCTTTGCAATATGTCACCCACCTACCTGACCATTACACACACACAAACCTACCTACCTGACCACTACACACACACTGACCTACCTGACACAATACACCGACCCACTTACCTGACACATACACTGACAATACACTGACCTACCTACCTGACCATCAAACGCACACTGACCTACCTAGCTGACACATATACTGACCTACTGATCATTACACACCCACACTGCCCTACCTACCTGACACATACACTGACCCATCTACCTGACACAATACACACACTGACCTACCTTCCTGACCATTACATACACACTGACCCACCTACCTGACCATCAAACGCACACTGACCTACCTAGCTGACACATATACTGACCTACCTGATCATTACACACCCACACTGCCTACATACCTGACACATACACTGCCCCACCTACCTGACACAATACACACACTGACCTACCTACCCGACACAATACACTACCCCACCTACCTGACACAGTACACACACTGACCCACCTACCTGACACAAACACACACACTGACCTACCTGACCATTACACACACATACCCACCTACCTGACCATTACACATACACTGACCTACCTACCTGGCACATATACGGACCCACCTTACACACACACTGACCTACTTGACCATTACACACACACTGACCTACCTACCTGACACAAACACACACTGACCTACCTACCTGATCATTACACACATACACTGACACACACTGACCTACAAACCTGATCATTACACACATACACTGACCTACCTGCTTGACACACACACACACACCTACCTACCTGACCATCAAACACACACTGACCTGACAATACACTGACACACACTGACCTACTTGACCATTACACACATACACTGACCTACCTGCTTGACACACACACACACACACACCTACCTACATGACCATCAAACACACACTGACCTGACAATACGCTGACACACACACTGACCTACTTGACCATTACACACATACACTGACCTACCTACCTGATCATTACACACACTGCCCAACCTACCTGACGCACACACTGACCTGGAGGCGGGGTTTACATGTGAGAAGGGGGAGGGGTCACATGGCAGCCAGTCTAGATCACATCAGGCTGTGCTTCCTTCACACCCCCAGACTGGAGGCTCCAGTCCAGTCCCTTTGGCAGCACAAGTGATTGCAGAGCCCTTTAGAGGTGCCCTGTGATTCCACTCTCTGCTCTCTCCTCCTGGATCCTGCTGGCTGCATTCACTACACAAAGAAATCTTCCCCTCCCCCATGTGTAGCAGAGAATGCCAGGGGCCACACAGGAGTTCAGCAGGTCAGTTTACTGTGGTGTGGGTGTGGGTGTGTGTGTATATATATATATATATACATATATATATATATATATATATATATATATATATATATGTATATATATATGTGTTGTGTCCCACAATGAAGACTGGTGATTTCCCATAAATCTGATCTGTTTCCATTCCTGGGCTGCATATTCTGTGCTCTGCAGAGAAGTTCTGGTGACTCTTCACTTGCGGCCACTTACCTCCCCGCTCTGCGGCCACCACCTTCTATCCAATCCCCAGCCTGCTCATACCTAACATAGTGAGGAGTGACTGGATGGAGACCATTTCTGAGCATTTTTATATTACCAGCCCATCCCCCAATGGTCACGTTATTAATGTAGGTAGGTACAGTCACTATCTATTGAAGTATATGTAGGTGGGCCATTATTCATTTCTCTTCTTGCAGCTGGTGCTCCGGGTACTTTTCTTTGATTTATGTGATCCTCCCTGTGCACCCGGTGTGTCTCGGTGTACCCCGGTATCTTTTTTATCTTTATGGATGAAATGTGGGAAATAACATTCATATCATACAATCATCCCATAAACACACACACTACATATATCATGTGAGGAAAATATGCTTATAAAATAGTTTTACCAAATAAAAAAATGTCCCCGAATTTCATTTTAAAAATCTGGTCACCTCACCTCCTCCGCACACACAGCGCCCCTCCTCCACACACACACAGCACCGCGCCCCTCCCCCCCCACACACACAGCGCCGCGCCCCTCCTCCGCACACACACACAGCGCCCCTCCCCCGCACACACACACAGCGCCCCTCCCCCGCACACACACACAGCGCCCCTCCCCCGCACACACACACAGCGCCCCTCCTCCACACACACACACACACACTCTGCTGGGAGCTTTTCCTCTGTGAAGACATTGGGGGATTGGAGGTATACAGAGGCCGTGGCTGCGCCCCGGGGGTAGTGCTCCCTAGGCGGCTGCCTACTCCACCTAGTTGTAGCCCCGGCCCTGACAGGGGTGTTGGCGGAGGGGGGTCCGTGGATAACGGGGGGGTCACCCAGCATGAAACACTTACATGTTCCTCACAAAGCAGAAGTTGGTCGGAGCTCAGGGGTCAGTCAGTCATCATCTGTATAAATAAGGGGCCCCAACCCACCCTTGGCTGATAACATGAAAAGCAGGCGCCCCTCCCCCCCGTCACCCTAAAGTAAGTGTGATCTATATGTGCCTGAACATTAATACCCCCCTATAGTGTGCTCCCCCACATTCCACTATAGAAAGACCAATACAAAAAGCAAATCTCCCCCCTTCCAGCTTGGAGGACGTCATCTTCCAATTCAGCAGCAATTTGATTTCATTCCTAAATGACCAAATCCATGTCGGTTTTCCCCGATAAATCCGCATAGAATTGTCTCTGCAGACATGAGATCCCCTGTAATGCAGCCAGCGCTTCTTCCCCCTGCAATCACAATCACCAGATTTATCTCTCAGCATACATTTTATACAACTAGATAGAGAGTGCCGCAATCCCCACCCTCCATGTATATCCCCCATATATGGAAGGAGACTTCTCATCCACATCCCTCTCCCTTTTATCAAGACATGCAGGGGTTCACTAATATATTCTCATCACTATTATATACCTTCCCCTCCTACATCACATCCATGGGATGCAGGACATACAATCTCTGTGTCCACACACACGCCAATCACATCTCACACTAATGTGGACCTCGGTGCCGGCAGGAACCAATCTTATCTGTGATATCGTGTGTATTAGTCGTCTCTTCCACACACACGCCAATCACATCTCACACTAATGTGGACCTCGGTGCCGGCAGGAACCAATCTTATCTGTGATATCGTGCGTATTAGTCGTCTCTTCCACACACACGCCAATCACATCTCACACTAATGTGGACCTCGGTGCCGGCAGGAACCAATCTTATCTGTAATATCGTGTGTATTAGTCGTCTCTTCCACACACACGCCAATCACATCTCACACTAATGTGGACCTCGGTGCCGGCAGGATCCAATCTTATCTGTAATATCGTGTGTATTAGTCGTCTCTTCCACACACACGCCAATCACATCTCACACTAATGTGGACCTCGGTGCCGGCAGGATCCAATCTTATCTGTAATATCGTGTGTATTAGTCGTCTCCTCCTCCTCTTTCTGGTTTGTGTGTCAGGTGACAAGCTGCCTGCTGTTGCTAGGAAGATTTACCTCAGCTGCTGAGCACCGGATTGGTGACAAATCCTTTGGTGGGAAACATCCAGCCAATGAGTGTAAGCTTTTATTTCTATCCCCTCCTATCAGTGGGCGGAGTCAGCATTTACCTCAGGTCTGTCAGCTGGACTCACCTCTGGACTCTCCTCGGCCTTCCTTCTATTATTTCTTATTTTATTTTTACCCCCCCCCCAAGTTTTCACTGGTGACAGCTGTATATTCCCTTCCATGTGTGGCCCCCGGGCCTGTATTGTGCCTCTCATTCCTGAGGGGCCAGGGCTGCCCTGTATACTGATGGTAATAGGTTACCTGAGGCCAGCCATGGAACTTTTCATCCACCTGTAGGCAGACCTGGACCTGAGGAAGACCATAGGACCGTCACATCACCACTGGGACTTTTACAGGGAGCAGAAGAGGAGGACCGCCGACTGGAAGTGTCAGCATACAGGCCGACAGAAGATACCGAGAGAGAATCCGCAGGATGAGGAGGCCCTACTCAACACACAGCGCCACTCCTCCTGCCAGCGACAGCCAGGTAGGCAGCGGGTCTGAAGCTTCTGCCATGGACCGACAGCATGACTGACACCTCTCCGACAGCGTGACCGACACCTCTCCGACAGCGTGATCGACACCTCTCCGACAGCGTGATCGACACCTCTCCGACAGCGTGATCGACACCTCTCCGACAGCGTGATCGACACCTCTCCGACAGGTAATTTCAAAGTTATTACTACCGTGTGATGAAATAATGTGAATCCAGGGAGGGGGGATTGAGAGGGGAGAGGTGACGGGGGATTGAGAGAGGAGGGGGAGGGGGATTGAGAAGGGGGGATGGTGAGGGGGGAGGGGGGGATTGAGAGGGTAGAGGTGAGGGGGGAGGGGGGATTGAGAGGGTAGAGGTGAGGGGGGAGGGGGGATCGAGAGGGGGGATTGAGAGGTGGGGGAGGGGGGATTGAGAGGGAAGAGGTGAGGGGGGGAAGGGGGGGGATTGAGAAGTGAGGGGGAAGGG